>NW_015114428.1:39878-40215 GCF_001443285.1 Poecilia latipinna | reverse complement strand
CTGATCTTAGAGCTCATGGACATTTTATTTGAAATATATTTGCTTATGTCATTCACACATTTCTTCTGCATTTTGCTGCTCTTGGTGTTGCTTGCAGGCTAAACATGCATTTTTAGATTTCATTAGATTTTTCCTTCAAACTGTATTTCCAGGTTCTGTATGCAGAACACTTTAATGGTTTTACATCCAAACATGATTAATGATTAAAAGTTTGGTTACAAGCTTTTCTCTGTGATTAAATACTATTTAATACCGACTCAGCACAGGAACAAAGAGCTGCCTAACCACCAATGAAATGATAATCCACACATGCAGAGATTAGCTCAACTCTGCTACT
>NW_015114428.1:21373-35371 GCF_001443285.1 Poecilia latipinna | reverse complement strand
GCCCATCAAGGTGTTCAGATAATGGATGCAATGTTACAAAGCTACATATTTCCACCACAACGTCTGACTTTGAGCCGTTGCCTCTCATGACTCTTTCTGCAAACATGTCGGGATATATTAATGTTGGTGTCAGCTAACAGACCGTTCTCATAAGACTTCTCCCTCTGAATCATATAGGTCTTCATTACCAAATCTAACATAAGTCAGTACATCCCTCCAAAGGAAACCTCACTTTAAGCCTCAGGCCAAGATGTGACCTGTTTGGTGGATTAATGATTGTTACATATGAGGCACACGGGGATTTAAATGTAGGAGCCTGGAGATACACAAATCAGTCTTTGACTTTAAGCACATTTAGAGGACATACTGTTGATATTCTGCACCAAAATGAGAATTAAAAAGGGTCATGTCATTTTACGTTAACCTGGAAAAACTTTGGTTTCATGTTTTATTATCCAGGTTCCTAAACATCTGAGAGACCCTAGCTGCTTCCCACTGCAGAGCGAACAATGGACAGAACGTGAGTAGCACTAACCTACACAGCTATATGCAGTCAGATAGGAACAAAATAAATCATATTTGTATATTTTCAAACTGATATAGAAATTGCACTTAAAATATTTATATCTTATTTATGCCTTTTTATACGAGTCAGTAGAAAATGTCCATTGTAAGATGTCAGACCTCACTGCTCCCATTAAAGTGACAGTTGTGTCTGGTAAGAAGAGCTCTCAGTGGAGACTGCTAGTAAGAAGTAAACGAAGCCTCTGCTGGGAGGACAGAATGTAAAGGGCAAAAAACCTGCCTTCACATTTCTTGTGAAATCTTTAAAGAGACTGGAAAGCTATCCCTCTAAACATGAAACGTTCTTTGCTCAAATCAAACAAGATTATCAACAAGCCTTGTTTGGCTTGTGACTGCAGCAACTGAACTCCACTCTACCAGGGCCTGCAATGAAAAATTATTCAAAATGGCCGACGGGGTTCTAGAAGGTCGTCTTTCTCTCATCCCTTTGTCGGATGCAGACAAGGTGATAGACACAGCAAAGGTCTAATTTAGTGAGTGGCATTGCCGGTTCGAAAGCAGAAGAGGTCAATGGGAGACGGTATTTGTTTTATGAGTGATCTGGGGAAAGCGCTGAGATCAGGGTAGCAGGTCAGGAAACCAGGAGTTTTTATCCATCCGTATTCCTGCATCTACAGGGGAACCCTCTGGATTAACCCACATATTTACAGTGGCAACCAGTAAATGTGTTACAGGTAAGGTGGACCCAGAACCCTCCAATGTTGGCCCAAATGAAGCAGACGTAAACAGAGTCCAGTCTGAGGATATGGGCTTTTATGAGCCGCTTTTTCACTCCCCATCATTACCTTGTTTGATCTTCCACAACCTGCTGCCAAGAGCAGACCTGTTTGTGTCTACATCAAATGTAGAATGAAATTCCTGCATGAACTCCTGAAAGGAGTCGTCAAAAACTGGGTTTTTCCAAAAGCGGTCTGTGGTCCATCTTAAGGCCTTACCAGTTAAACCCAGGATATTAGAGATCTTGTCTTTATCGGACGGAAAAGAGTGAGAAGCATGGCTGAACACAAGGAAACGTAGCAAAAATCCTCCAATTTAGCCAAACTCATCCAAGAATTTCTCTGGATTAGGGGAAGTGACATCACAAAAACTAAGCCAAAGGTGAGCAGATGGTTCTGTGGCGACCTGGTGGAGTTAGGAAAGCCAGAGGTCTCTGAATGTTCTGTGGGAGCTGAGTAAGGAATATCTCTGAAGATAACAGATTTATTATTATTTTTAAAAATATTCACTGAAAAAAATGTTTGTCAGAAAAACTCTCCTACTGACAATGTTCAATACAAGTAATATATGTTCCTAAGCAAAGTCTAATTCCTGCTTTATCTTCCACAGGGCACCAAGCCGCCCAGGATGTCCTGCCATCTACCAAAAGAAAACCACAAAAGCTAACTTTGGGACAGTGACCAGAGTCACTGTTGGTAGAAAACAAGTGAACAAACCAAATAAAACTGTTTTACTTGTTGGTGAAAAAGGAGCAGGAAAGTCTGCTCTGATCAACGCTCTGTTCAACTACGCCATGGGAGTGAGGTGGCAGGATGAGGCCTGGTATCGGATCATAGAAGATGGAGGTCAAAGTTCAACGTCGGATGTGATCATGTATGAGATCTTTGATTCTGAGAATAAAACTCTGCCCTACTCTCTCACCATCATCGACACGCCTGGTTATAGAGACACAGACGGACTTCGACATGACGTCATCATCAATCAAAGATTGTTTGACTTGTTCCGGTTAGAAGACGGGATCCACGAGGTTCATGCGGTTGGTGTGGTGATGAAAGCAACAGAAACGAAAATGAGCGACCAGCTGTCATACGTGTCTGATTCAGTGATGTCTCTGTTTGGAAAAAGCTTGGAGAAAAACACAGTGGCACTCATTACTCACTCAGGTAGAACAACACCTAGCATTTCTGTCAAGGGTCTTCAGGCTGGAGGAAGTCAATGTCCTTACTTCATATTCAATAATCGTCAGTATGAGGCCCGAACAGAGAAAACTAGCACAGACCTGGAAGAAGCATGGAGCCTGACAGAGAAGGGGATGAGCCAATTCACAGCTTTTCTTCAAAAGGTCTCAGCTCAGCAGCTGCAGGTCGCAGTCGGCTTTAACTCATTCATCAGATTGACAGCTTCCATCCAGAACCTGCAGGAGAAAATCAAACTAACTGAACTGAAACAGAAAGAAATCAAGCAGATTCAAGAAGCTATGAAGAAACACAAAGAAGAGATGAGGTTTAACAAGAAGTTAATTGTGGAGGTAGATGAAGCCTACAAAGATAAAGAACTTATTGAAGGTGAGGCGTCTTTCTTTAAAGCAGCTGTGTGCTGCACCGTCTGTGAGGAGAACTGCCACTTTCCTGGATGTACGATGGCCCTGAGCCCTGAAGAGTGTGAGGTCATGAAATTAGCATCCTGTACTGTTTGTACTGGGAGATGTCCTGCATCAAAACACGTTAAAGGCAACTGGAGGTATGTGACCAAGACGAGAAAAGTTGAGAGAACCAGGGAGGAAATAAAACAAAGATATTTCAAGAGTAATTCAGACACAAAGGAGACAAACCTTACAGAAACTCTAGTGAAGGAAATGGAAAACCTGAACAGAAAGAAGGGAACTTTGATAGAAAAGTCTTATCAATGTGCCATCAAATTGGATCCAACTCTCCTCAAAGTGAATTCAGTTTCCACATACATCAATTTGGACTTCCTGATCAAGAAGATAAAGGATGGCGGAGACACAGAGAAGGTCCATAAACTAGAAATGATAGACAACCAAATGGATGGAGGAGCCAAATCAGTCATTGGATGCCAGTAGGTCCAACATTTATTAAGATTTAAGAACATGTTTAACTAGCAGCTTACACGTGACAAGGTCCTTACTGTCTGTTAACAGAAAATAGCATGGTTAAGAAGACTGCTCAAGGTTTTAGCTTTTTAATGTGTAAAATGTTTTATTGTCTGAAAAACATGTTTAATTGTAGGTTATTGTTAATATAAAACATTTTCAATCAATCCCATTAGTAAAAAACACCACTTGTGTCTGTGTTTGGTTTCTAATCCAAACCCTTCGGTAGATTACAGGCATATCTTGAGGACATTAAAATCCGGATGACTCTAAACTTTATTTTGAAATCAGACAAGACAGAAGTTGTTTTTGGAAGAGAGCTTTGGAAAAATAATCTGCTTAGTCCATCACTTGATCTGGATGGCAATAAATTGGCCTCCAATAACAACCATCAGTAAACCTGCAGTCTGAGAGTGAAGTGCTCTGTTGGGAACATCTGGACCAATCGGATCTCTGATTGAAGCTAATATAAGATAATATGGTCTCCGTTTTTAATTTTCATCAGAACTCTTGCAGCAGCATTTTGGATCAGCTGACGGTTTTTATTTGGTCGACATCCTGAGAGTAAAGACTTAGTCCAGCTTTGAGGTAACAAGTGGATGGACGACTTTTTCAGCATCACTCCTGGCAATATTCCAGAGATGAAAAAGGAAATACTTGACACATGTCCAATATGGACTTTAAATGACATATTCTAGTCAAAAACACCAGAACTTTAAAGGAAACAATCCAAAGTTCAACAACACATTTCAACACTTCACACATATCGCCTTAGAAATAGGACAGGACTTTATATCTTAGATCCATCTTGCTTTATTTTCTGTGTCTGGTTGATCTTTTAGAGATTTGGGTTTTAAATGATTCTAGGACTACATAGCATTTTATCTTTAGCTTGTAAAATTGTCTTTATCTGTTTAATTTTCATTACTTTAGCACAAATCTTTTTCTTTCTATAACATGTTAAAATGTAAAAGTTGGAAAAAGGCTAGACTGCAGATTTATCTCTGCATGTTTTTCATCAAATTAAAAATCTTTATCTCAAACCTTAATTTCTGTTTTTTGTACAGGGTTGACAGCACATCCATACAACATATAATCTGTAACAGTGATGTCATCAGCCCAGGAACTCCGGTTGTCTACCAGCTTAGAACAAGAAAAGAGACTGTTGAGACCCTGACCAGAGTGACCTTTGGTAAGAAAAAACAGAGCAAGCCAAACAAAACCATCCTGCTTGTTGGAGAAACAGGAGCAGGGAAATCTACTCTGATCAACGCTCTGGTCAACTACGCCATGGGAGTGAGGTGGCAGGATGAGGCCTGGTATCGGATCATAGAAGATGGAGGTCAAAGTTCAACGTCGGATGTGATCATGTATGAGATCTTTGATTCTGAGAATAAAACTCTGCCCTACTCTCTCACCATCATCGACACGCCTGGTTATAGAGACACAGACGGACTTCGACATGACGTCATCATCAATCAAAGATTGTTTGACTTGTTCCGGTTAGAAGACGGGATCCACGAGGTTCATGCGGTTGGTGTGGTGATGAAAGCAACAGAAACGAAAATGAGCGACCAGCTGTCATACGTGTCTGATTCAGTGATGTCTCTGTTTGGAAAAAGCTTGGAGAAAAACACAGTGGCACTCATTACTCACTCAGGTAGAACAACACCTAGCATTTCTGTCAAGGGTCTTCAGGCTGGAGGAAGTCAATGTCCTTACTTCATATTCAATAATCGTCAGTATGAGGCCCGAACAGAGAAAACTAGCACAGACCTGGAAGAAGCATGGAGCCTGACAGAGAAGGGGATGAGCCAATTCACAGCTTTTCTTCAAAAGGTCTCAGCTCAGCAGCTGCAGGTCGCAGTCGGCTTTAACTCATTCATCAGATTGACAGCTTCCATCCAGAACCTGCAGGAGAAAATCAAACTAACTGAACTGAAACAGAAAGAAATCAAGCAGATTCAAGAAGCTATGAAGAAACACAAAGAAGAGATGAGGTTTAACAAGAAGTTAATTGTGGAGGTAGATGAAGCCTACAAAGATAAAGAACTTATTGAAGGTGAGGCGTCTTTCTTTAAAGCAGCTGTGTGCTGCACCGTCTGTGAGGAGAACTGTCACTATTCTGGGTGTACTAAACTCCCCAAAGACTGCGAGGTGATGAAAGATGGCCGCTGCACTGTTTGCTCTTCAAAATGTCCCGTATCTGTTCATGTGAAAGGAAAGTGGAGATATGTGACAAGAACAAGGAAAGTTCAGAGGAATATGGAAGACATAAGGAAAAGATCAAAAATACAAAGACGTTTGAGCTTTTTAGAAAGTTTTAAGGGTGAGATCACAAATCTGAAAGCAGAGAAATCTAATTTGCTTGAAGAGTGCTTCCAACATGTTGTCAATCTGGAGCAGATTGCTCTTAAAGTTAATTCTGTGTCCACATTTGTCCACTTGGACTTCTTGATTGATAAGATGAAAGAAAATGGAGAAACAAAGAAGGCCCAAAAGCTAGAGGAAATAAAGAAAAAGGGAGATGAAGGAATTGGCTCCATATTGAAGTACATGTGGGGGAAATTGAAAATAAAGTGAAATAAGAGCCAAGCAGCCATCTGGGAACATCTGACTCTGATTTGATTATATCTGTATTATATTTTTCAAGTCTCTGGATAAAATGAGCAAAAATATGGAGACTGATACATGAAACTGTCAGAAAAACCTTCATTAGGCCATTTCTAATAAGTTGATAAGGGTTTATGGTTGTAATCTGATCCACCACAATGTCAGTAAAATACGAGATGTGTGGATTTCCAAATAGTTTTTCTTTATATTTTTCACCTCTGTGGGCGGCTTTATGTTTATACAACAATGTGTACACACTCAGGATGGTTAAACCTGCCTTTGAAAGTTGCCAGGAAAATAATTTGTTAGAGTCCATTGTGTGTCAAGAGTAAGGTTTGGTGGAGGCAGGATTATGATGTGGGGAGCACACTTAGCCTCCCCTGTGAAGGAACTTGACTTGCAAAGAGGCATGAACTCAAGAAAGCTTTTATGAGAAAATGAGGACAGGTGGACGCCCTTGTTATGAACAATGGACCAGAACAATTGGAAGAAAAGTGGACGAAATGGACAATATTCAAGACAAAAGACAGCAACAACAAATAGAGAAAGAACCGGACAAACTGGACGGGACAAAGGTCAAAGTTTCATGTTATGTAATGTGAATTGTTCATATATGTTATGAAAAATGCTAATAAACGGTTAAATGAGAAAAAAACAATAACCATACAGGAGTAAACCAAAATAAATAATACAGAACAAGATGGTCATTACAGAACATGTAATGGTTTTAGCATTTAACACTGATTTTAAGGACCCTGTATATTCATGAAAATCTCACCTTATATGAAAATGAGAAAATCTGCAAGTCAAGGTTTGTTCCAGAAGTTTGGTGGTGTGAATTCATGACTGTAGTACCATGAAAGGCTCTGTAGTGGTTAACCCGTTCTCTCTGTATTTGGGCTGCAGTTCATCTTATGAACTTATTTACATTAATTTCACTTCATTCTTTTGCTATGACAACTTACTTTTTTGTGTTCAATTAACTCAAAACTTTACAAATCTTTAACCTAAAGGAACTTTTCACTTTGACTTAAAACAATTGAGTTCAATGCCAGTTTCATAACTCTGTATTATAATCATCCAACTCAATTCATTAAGTCCTTCCACTTCAATTTGCTAAGGTTTTATAACTTAATTCATAAGGGGGTTTAACATGACAAATTTAAACCACTCTTACTCAAATCATTTATTTTGTTCTAATAAACATTTAAAATCTCTTTGACTTAATTCTACAGAAAGTCAACTCAAACTTTTTAAGCAGCTCCAATCTAAATATTTTGGCCTAATACTCTTTTTACAGTGTCCTCTAAATACTCTAACTTAAAAGTTACAAATCTTTTTCTTAAAGGACCTTTTTACTTTTACTTTACTTGAAATAATAAAGTTGTTCCCATATCTGTATCCCTCGTCTGACACCATGACTCAGGTTTAGGAGGGACGGCTTCCAGGGTGCTGTGGTGGTGCAGGGGCAGAGCGGTCCATATAAGGAGGACTTGGTCCTTCACGCAGCCTTCGCAGGTTTGATGCCCAGCCTGATGACCTGAGCTGCAGGTCTTCCTCTCTGTCACTGACCACTTTCCTGAATAATTACGCTCAAATAAAGGCTGGCTCAGCCAAATACCCTTTGAAAAAAGAGATCCTTTATTAATTTACTTCTTTATTTAAAGTAAACTAAATGATTTGAGTAAGACTGACTTAAATCTGTCATCTTAAACATACTTAATAAATTTGTTTAAAAAATTAACAAATTGAGTTGGATGATTATAATATATTGAATTGGTTAAACTTCATAAATTAAGTTGAATAATTAATTGAATTGCTTGTTACCAATTGAAGCAATTTAATTAAGTTGGTTCAACTAATTTCTTTTTAGGGTGTAGTTCAGTTTGTAGTTCTGAGGTAAACAGTTTAAAATTTGCCAATATCCTGCGAGCTTTCTGACCACGGTCAATTAGGCAAAACTCAATGAAAATGAAACCATGAATAATGAAGGAAAGGTTCCAGAGAATCACTTCACAGAAGTGTAAACTACAGGCAGGAGTGAAATGACTCATTTGATTAGGCATTATGTCTTATGTGTCATTGACATGTTGTGGGAATAAACAAATGAAGTTAGTGCTTTAACTTTTTAGTTGCAGTGCGCAAACCGCTGAAGCATGAAGGCTGTGAATGTAAATCAGGAAAAGTACTTCTCACATTGTTTGTTGTTCAGCACTCTGAATAAGTGACATGTTGATTGTAAACATCTAAATTACAGTTATTTTTACTGAATACATGGACTCACCACATGTCACAAATAAAACCGACATTATTGTTTGGCTCTGGTGTCCTTCATCTGAAAGTGCTCAGACAGGAAGGTGGGTAATGAGAGCGAGGGAAGAAAAGTCACCAGGCCGGGATTCAAACCTGCCTGGCGGCTCGAGCTTCATCGCAGCTCTGTGTGCTGAAGGATTTCTGAGCTTCATGTATCTAGAAGTAAAACACCAATATTACTTCGGTACAGGAAAGTAAAATGATTTGTAAAGTTTTGCAGATCAAACTGAGAATCAAAGCAGCAAAGTAGCCATGTCCAAATATGTTTCAGTTCAATCAATCAGGTTGATTTGTTTAGTACATTTCAGCAACAAGGCAGTTCAAAGTGCTTAACATGATACAAACCAATGAAGAAGTCAGAAAAACAACAGTCAATAATTGAGAAACCAAAACATTAACATTTTCATGAGCGCCATCATCAACGTCATAAGTTACTCTTCTAATCAATCAGTCAATCGATTCACTTTATTTTGGTATATCGTCAACATTAAACATCGGAAACAAAAAAATATAACCAAACCCATAATTTACCAAAGAAGCAATAGGCTGAAGCCAAAGCTTATTCTTGTCTACCCTGTCTCTTCTTTTCTCTTCTTCTGTTCTCAACAGTTTCATCTTTACGACTAGGGATGGGAATCGAGAACCGGTTCTTGTGGAACCCGTTCAACACATCTTACGGATAATGTAACGTGTGACATATTTACTCCAAATATGTTTTACCAAAAAAACAGAACTACATGTTCAGATCTATAATCCTAATTAAAAACCTCCAGCATCCTCAAACAGCTGACCACACAGCGTGCAACCCATTGGTATGAGTGTAAAGCGTTTGACATGTTGCTTAGCAACAGCAGAGACTCTCCAGGGGGCGGAGCTTCCAGCACAGATTCTCCTGCATGAATGGCCCAGGTAACGTTCAATTCCTGTGCATCCTGGTTACTGAGTTAATGCATGAATAATCCATCACATCGACATTTACAGTCACGGACAATAAATCAAAATATATTTTCAGACGAGGCTCATTTATTATACTAAAGACACAAAAACTGTTGATGTGCAGAAAGTTGCATTTCATGTTAAAATGTTCATTTGCCAGAGGGATTTTTTTTTTGTTTGAGAAAGTTTTAATTGTTTTAATCGAATGCAACTTAGTGCATATTTTCAATTAAAGTTTATTTCATAATTCAATGAGAATCAATAATCAATAAGGAGTCAAATCAATAAGCAAGATCTATAATAGAATCGATAGCTATAAATTCCATCCATATTTACAACAATTCTGTCCTGTATTTCTTATAAATAAATGTAACATGATTAACATATTATGGTCCAGCGATGTACTGGCAACATGGGCCTCTGGAACACTGACTGCTGGAGAAAGGCACAAGCTCACCTTGTAACCCTGCAAGGATATGGATATTGTTACATAATGGATGGAAGGATGTATAATACAATACATTTTACACTAAAATGTAACATTTTCTTTAAATAAATATACTGCCTTCCCACAGAAGATGCAGAAGAAACACCTGTTGCTCAGAAAAGGTGGGAGAAAAAGGCAAAGGGGTTCAAGTTCCCTATCGCCACCACATGCATCTGTGCTCAGTCTGGTCTCTTTCACACCTGCAGCCCGTTAGCGCATCAGTCCAGCTCTTTTGTTCCAGCATTCACAGAATCTCCTGCTCAGCCGCTTTGCTGGTTCCTCCCCTGTCATGCATCGGCTGCTTTTGTTTGTTTTTTAATCAGTTATGCAGCCACTGATTATGAGATTCTTATACTGAATTTTTTATTTGTTTGTATTGCAATTAGTTGTTGAGTGTTAAATGGTTTTTAAACATTTTTCACTGTTACTCTATGCGCTTTTGCCAACCGATTTCATGGAAGAATTTCCTAACTTGCATGTACAGTGTTTACATGTATTGTACATTGAGGGACTACAAATAAAAAGAAATATTGCTAATTCTGGCACACTTTGCATTATGCATTGTTCCTTCTAAAATAAATAACTACTAAGTTCAGATCTTGTAGACGAGTCCTTTTCTACAAACAGGTTTTTAACACTGGAAGTGAGTCATTCCCTCACCTTCTCCCTCAGCTGACTGTCCTGTCAATACAGTTTATAACAACTGCAATTTGCTGGCCTCTAATTTCATTTGCAAGTTCTTCTTTGCAAAGTCCAGTTAGTTGTAGCCCATTACACATTTTTTATCATTTTCTAAATACAATGACAAAAAGCATTGCTTTTAAAATACCAGTAACTTTAAAAATATAAAATAAAATTAAGACAGATTAAAAATGTCCTCTAGCGAAGCTGAAGTTGAGCTTCACCAGTACAAAGCGCTTTTCCAGATTATCGCAGCATTTTATGCTTTGATGCTCTGCAAGAACCCTTTTGCATATGCATTTAATTGCACAGCATATGCAATTTTGTTTACTCAGACAATTAGTAGTTCTTATTTGTTAAATGCAATGATCATAAAATAATTATGAAATACGGACAGTTTTTAACACTACATAAATTGTATTATAACCTTTTTAATAATAGCTTATTAAAAAGGTTAATTCTTGCTCCTCTCACAATGAACAGGATGCTAACTGCTTATGTGGCAGATTTGAACCTGCCACATAAGCAGTTAGAAGAAAAGGTTTCATTTTTGAAAAAATGTTTTCTTTATCATGTCTACTTTTCAGTCTATCATCAAAGTTTACATGCCTGCGTGGATAGAGACAAGGGAGGTTTGACAGCATGTGTTGACATGTCGCTTTCTCTTTCTGTGGACTTACAAAACCAAATCCATTTCCTGCTGAGCAACATTTTTAAAAGCTGACCAGATTTCCAAGCAATGTTGCTTTGACTTTCTGTAAATGTTTCTGAGACAGAAATAACAACAGAGAAAAATCAGCTTGCTTCTGTTTTATCAATCAAACCGAAACACTTTCTCCATCCTCACCTCACTTGTGAACAAGACCCGGAGATACGTGAACTCCTCCAAATGAGGAAGGAACAAGAAAAAATGGAGATGATGTCAGATCATTGTCCAGACTCAGACCTGCCTGCCACTTTGAGAGAAAGTCATAAAAATCCACTTGTGGCTGACCTTTAAGTCAGACAAAGGAATGTGGCCTTGGAACTGGTGTGACTAGACAATGGATGAGTGGGTGGAGAAATCAAGAAAAGGAGAGAAAAGGAAGCTGAGAGGGAGAAGAGATTGGTGAGGAAGGGAACCAATGAATGCTAGCGGTGCTGAATTCAATTATTCTGGATCCAGACAGTCCAACATGAGGCAGACTCAAAATAGTAGCAACAACATAAGAACATCACAATATATAACCAGAAAAAAACATTAAGTAGGCATGCAACAGAAATGTTATTTACCATAGCAGCCCAGATAAAGGGATGGTTTTTAGTAGTGTTGAAACAAATCATGTCATAGCGGTGTCCAGAAATCCAAACTTAATGGAAAAAAACTCGCTCTCCTCAGGCAGGCGTAAAGCTGGTGCTCCAGCTGGTTCTCAGCAACAGGTCTGCCCATGGAGACCAGCTATGATGACTTCTCCACTCCTCGATGAGGCTTTTCCAACCAAAAGCCAGGGAAGTATCTTCATCACAGCTGGTCCTACAGGCAGACCTGTCAAGAGCCTTTCAAGTCTCTTTGAGATCGCAGAAATGTGGATCACTTCTGGAAGCGTTGCACTTTCTAGAAGTGCAGAAGTCACTTTAAAATCATTTTTTAAAAAACAAATACAATTTTCTCACATGGATGCTTCTCTTTATTTATCAATCAAAGTTCCCTTGCATGCTCTGATTTAATTGTCTTTGCAGGTACAGGTGTTTAAGTAGAGGGTGTTGGTAGCATGTACTGGATATGCTATATTTGACTTAATTTGAATAGTCAAGGGTGTGTATGGGTGGAATAATATGTTGGTCTCTCTTTCTCTTGACTGTAGACATTTCCTGCTGAGCAACATTTTAAAAAGCTGGACAGACTTCCCAGAAATGTCGCTTTGACTTCAAGAAAATGTTTCAGAGACAGAAATAAAAACAGAAGACAGTTTGTTTTGGTTTTATGAACCAAACAAAAACACTCCAGAACAGTGTTGAACAGAAATATCCTTTACTGTCCTATAGTGGGGGAATTCAGGTGTGCAAGCAGCGAGTTAGAAGTTGTAAAAGATTATTTTAGTAATCAAGTATTCTATTGATTATCAAGACAATTACTCTAGTAATCGAATAAAATAATTAATATCAAATATTGGTAAATACTGGCAAAACAGCAGCATTACTATCAGATATCATCATTGACCCAATTTTCCATTTGAGCGGCCCTAATAATAACCTTTCTGTAGTTTAGAAAAATAACTTGTAACAATAATAGACAATAACCTGAAGAAAAATTATACAAAAATCTGAAATTATTTAGTAGAGCCAGGCTCACTGACATTTGTAAAACTGTCTATGCTCCAGTTTTTAGTTTATTTTTTCATCTTCAGTCAATTTAATACATGAACTCTCACTTTTTCCAGCCATATATGGCTTTTATTTCCATGTGAACGATGGGGTTTGGCTCCTTCATCACACAGAAACTCATCTACCAGCTGTGTACTGCCATGACGCGCTCCAGAGCCCTGCTGTATTCAGTCTGCAAACAGTGCAATGTTACCTTTACTTTCCCGTTTGTCTGGAAAGCTACACTTACATGAAGCATCAGCTAGACCACAGCTGCCTGCCGTGTTCAGTGTATCTGTATAAACACATCTGCAGCGCACTTCCCCGCTGTTTGCTCTGAACACCAGGCAGAAGCTCCAGGAGGAGAAAGGCTCCCGTACTCCATTCAATGCTCCAGTCAAAACCAATAAAAACCCAGACATTATCATAATTCAATGAAATACCCCCATATTACCTGGACCAAACCTGAAAATTGGATGTTATACTGCAAACACTTGGCACTCCTCAACAATTCAGAGGTGGAAGTGAGAGCGCTGCGCAACACAAATAATCACCTGGCTGCAACACGGTGAGCTAAATGATAAAACATATTTTAATGAGGCTTTGAGGCAGATAATTTGCCTTGAGGAATTTTATTAATCAAGCAACAATTTAAAGCACTAAAAAGGCCTTCAAAGCTGTGGGAAAGTAGGAAACTCAGAATATCCCAAGGTTTTATAAACCTGTGGATTTGAGTAGGTCAGAGGCACTTTTGGGGTCCAAGGAACCCTTAAAAGGGGTAAAAATGATTATTGCTGATAAAAACATTCAAAGTGCCTTTCTAGAAGCTGTAGGAATTGTTTACATCTTAAACTTTTCAGTCTAAATATCTCTGATCTGTAGTAAAAAAAATATAAACTTCATAGGCTTTTATTTAACATTTTTAAACAATTTTAAGCACAGGATGAGCATATTGAAGGTATAGTTTAAATCAGGACAAGTCCTTTTGAAGCAACTAATCTTAAGGCTTACAAAACCTTAACAGTGAAAAGACTGGAACAATTTCAATACACCCAATTTATTTTAATGGTAGTTTAAATCAGTGTTTTTCAAACTTTTTTTTAGCCAAGGTAATTGTTTTAATTGAAAAAATCATGAGCCACACCACCAACCAAAAATGTAAGCAAAGATACTCTGTAGCCGCCTATATTACATATATAGTCATTATTAT
>NW_015114428.1:15222-17349 GCF_001443285.1 Poecilia latipinna | reverse complement strand
CGGAAAATACGGGAGGTGAAATTGGATAATTTCCACGGCACACCTGATGATCACTCATGGTGCACTAGTGTGCCGCAGCACAGTGGTTGAAAAACACTGGTTTAAAGACTATTTAATCAGTTCAAATTTACTTCAATGCACGTATTGCCCCATAATCAAACTTTTAGTAGAAAAATGAAAAACTTTGCAGTTTTATCTTATTATAAGTATTAGATTTATTACACACAGTAAGGAACACATGGGAATATAGTAACTCCTTGAATTTTTGAGAACAATTATCTTGTTTCACAAAGTTTCTGTATTCCTGGAGAGATGGATGACAAACAGACTCAAAGATGTTTCATTTGTAAACAAGTCCTGTACCTTTTTCTTGCTTGTCAAAGTTGAAAATACCAATGGTCAGTGGTTAGAAAGCTGCCATGTGGTGTGAATGAAAAAGTAACACAAATTTCAAATGCAGAAACTTATATAATAGAAGCAATGAGTTGCATCGTTTCAAGTAAACCGCAAAACAGCGCCTCCTAGGGGCCTGTTTGATTAACCTCTTGCATTTCCACTTGTTTTTTAAGCCTTAATCCACGTACATCTTTACCACAACTGATGTGCTTTAACATCCTTATTATGCATTCTGAGCGAGGTTCAGGCCCCAAAAAGACAAATAATTTACTACCAGAAGAATAAACATTTGATTTTCAACAGGCTTACGCTTAATCTTTGGTATTCAAGTCTACTGTAAACTGTGAATAATAGAGTTAAAATAATATACATTCTTTTCAAAATGTATTAAATTTTAAACAAAAGCTAATAACACAGAAATGTTTCTGTTGTGCTTCTAAATGAATTATCAGGAGTAATTAAATGTAAATGAATCTCCAAGTCTGTCTTCATTAACAAGTTAAAAAGTCTATTATTCTATTATTCTATGTCCTTTCATTACGTGTCTGGTTGCTGTTTGTTGAGTTTTATCTTCAGGGAATGTTGTTGGTCTCTTCTGCCAAACATTTCCTTTCATGATGAGTTTGTCAGAAACCATGTGATCAGTGTTTTCTCCTCCTCTGGCTGTATAAAAACACGGCACACTGACTCATTTTAGATCTGCCTTCTCCAGGAGCCACTGGGTCATTTACACACAGGTAGGCTGAACTCACATTTTAATTAGGATTAGTTTAGCTATGTGCCATAAGAAACAACAGAAGATTCACAGCAAGGTTCAGAAAAGTTAGGAAAGTTTGAGGCTACTATTTGGCTTTTTTAATCATTATTTGCCATTTAAAAATTTCAAATGAGAGTTTAATAATAAAAGAACTCCTGTATTTACTAATAAACACACATTTGTATCAAAATGTTATTTTATTAATGTCTGTAAATAAATGTCTCTAATATATTGCAATTACAGTAGAAATGAATGAGGACAGCAGCTTTTGATTTTTCTTGTTAGACACCAAGTCGTGTTTCCACATCACTGTTGTGAAGATCTTTGAACAACTTCCTCACAATGGAAAAGTCGTGAGTAAAACTTAAATCCTCTTAACATCTGAAACCAAATCAAAGTGATGTCATGTAAAATCACAAGTAGATATTTTAACATGTCTATTTGCTGTGGAACATTAACTTTAGTGATTTTGTGACAGAAGCTCTTCTTCAAAGCACAGACCCTTCAGATAAACATCTCTCAGCTGATGTTAAAAATTGTTCACAGAATATTTTAACCAAAGATAACAAAAAGCACAAAGATGAAAACATGAATAAATAAACCTTGTGAACAGTTTTCACATGACCCAAATAATTGGCTACTAAATTAAGACAGACCATCTCCTATTGCACTCAGCGGCTCTGCGTCTCAGTTTAGCTGTAATCAAGGTGTTCACTTTGATGATCTCATAATAATAAAATGCAGGACGTTCATGAGCACCTGTGAAAAACTGCAGCCCTGAGTCAAGCTGCAGATGTAAACAGCTCCCCTTCTATCCTCTCCAGGCTCATGTCGGTTGTTTTGTGTGTAATTGCACGTTGTCACCACAAGATGGCACAAACAAAACCTGCGCTCTTGAATTTTTCCACAAATTAAAACTTGTTGAAGTCACAAAGTATCACATAAAACAAATGCTTATTTTGTTAAAATTCAAA
>NW_015114428.1:0-11267 GCF_001443285.1 Poecilia latipinna | reverse complement strand
GTGTGTGTGTGTGTGTGTGTAGTTAAACCGAGATTATTACCCTCCTCCATGAAATTTTAAGTTTTTCTGTTAAGTTTTGCTCTTAAGCAGGTCATTGACTTTTCAATACGGCTTTTCCAAACATCGTAGTTTTATTTTGGATGCTTGTCAAAATTATCAGCTCTGCTGATGCTAACAGTCAATTGTGTATCCTTTTTTTCTGGGTAAGAGCATGCTGTCATTTATAGTAGTCTGTATGAAGTCTTTACTGCCTCTCCTGAGGAATCCCAGCCCATTCTTCTTTGGCAAATTGGTAACACTTTATTTGAAGTGATGTGCATAAGACTGACAAGATGCTGTCATAAACGTGCAGGAGTCTTCATGGATATTTTTGAGTGTTTTCATGAAATGTCACTCCATAAATAATGACACTCTTAATGCATAGCTGACATTGTTTAAAATATCTTTATTATATTGGCAAGACAAATCGTCTTTGTCAAACAGCCGTATGCTGTGAAACGCAGATGTGCAATAATGTTTAAGAATCTACAGATTTTTCTAACCAACTGAAAATAGCAGTAAAAAATATAGCAATGTAACATTACCGTCTATAAACTAGTTTCAAATCAACAACTTTATAAACAAACTTGAAAAAACAGACCAGTTCAAAGACCAGACTTGACTGAACTGTCTTTTGCTCAAAGACGTGAGCATCATTATTCTTTTGTCATGCTTTAATGAAGCGTCCTCATTGGTGCCATTTCCTTACAGTCTATTACATCACAGTGCCTGATCTGAAGATCTTTTCCAAGCAGATATCTTAGTTTGCTCTTGTTTGTGCTCTAGCTAACACTAAAAAAGCTACCCGAGTAACCGGTGACAGCTGAAACCAATTACACCCAGAAAAAGTTGTAAAATCTTTATAACTTTTTTGATACGTACTTGAGTGCAACACAAGTGTACATGTGCTCACCAAATGAACAAGAAGCTTTTCTTATCAAACTTGTGTAACTAGTTCTATTACTAAAATAAACTTTCTAATACCAAAGTGGTGAAGAACTCCTATATCCTTCATAACATGTCTCCAACTCTAGTCCTCAAGATCTAAAGTCCTGCAGGTTTTAGATGCATCCCTGCTGCAAAACAGTTGAATCAAATGATTGAAACCCCTCTTCAGCATGCCACCAACATTAGGAAAGGCCTGGAGATGAGCAATTCATTTGATTCATGAGTGTTGGAGTAGGGTTGCATCTAAAACTTGGTGGACCGTAGATCTTGAGAACAAGGGTTAGAGACCCCTGTCCTACAGAGTACCATATCCAAACCTCCATGAAGCTTCAAAATTAAACCATCAGCACAGAATATGCCATCAGAGGAATCATCTTTACTTCTGCTTGTCACCAGTGTGATATGAAACAGAAATTATTCATAGTTAAGATTGAGATTAACTACAAGCATATGCCTCTTGAAGTGTGACACAGCCACTGAGTGTTTTGCCTCATACAGCCAGTGCTGCTGTTGACAGACTGCTGTACTCGAGAAGAAACTCGAGGTTAAAAAAAGCTCTTTCCAGTGCACAGGAACTGATGCTGGCAGTGGATCTCATAAATGCAGTTAATACTTTTAGAAGTGGGAAAGTGTTTTTCTTAAGAGTCACTTTCACAGAGTAATCTGATCTATACCAATCTTAATCAATGGCATCTGTTCTGTGTTTTCATGGCTTCTACTTTACAAATACAACCATAAATTATAAAATATTTTATAGCAGAAAATCTTTGTCAACCACTGAATTGGTATATTTAGCATCAAGTTAATCAGCAAATGTAAAAGTAACATATGTTTCAACTGAAAAAGAGCCACATTTATGTAGGGTACTCAATGTCCTCTAAAGCAAAATCTGCACCAACCATAAATATTTCTATGATTACAATTCAGCCCAAAATCATTCACACCATTAGCAGATTAAGATTCAGTATTATTTTCATTCAACCAGGAACTTTGTTTTCAGAGAAAATGAGACAGGGTTCTTATAAACAACAGTTGAAAAGAAGTGCATTTTGGAAAACAATTCTCTGTTTGTTTTTCTTCCACTGAAAGAAATGCATTGAAAAAATTATCCATAATAATATATGGGAAAATCATTGGCATTACAGTAGTAAAACCATTCCTCCAGCAGTTGAGCAACTCTGCATCTTGCTCCTTGTGATGGTTTATCTTTGTGTTGAGTTTCAAGTCCTTTATGGAAGGCCACACCAAACTTTATCTTACTCCATATTCGGGTCAGGACTAGGACTTAACCATTTCAGGACATTATGACTTCCTTTCAGAAAAAACTGTTGGTCAAATTAAAAGATTAAACCTAAATCCGCCAGGGGTATGAATAATTTTGGGCCTATTATCTACATATCTTAAATCTTCAAAGGGTAAATTATGGATTTTTTCTACAGGAATTTCTCCACCAAATACAAGGAGGTCATCTCTAAAAGTCTTCTGATCCAACCAGGATATCCTGCTATCTACCAGCTAAAGCTAAAAAAAGAGGAGCTTGGACCTCTGACAAAAGTAACCTTCGGTAAAAAAAACATCAGCAAGATGAACAAAACCATCTTGCTTGTTGGAGAAACAGGGGCTGGAAAATCAACCCTGATCAACACTATGGTGAACTACGCCATGGGAGTTAAGTGGGAGGATAAAATCTGGTTTCAGATTGTAGAGGAGGACGGGAGGAGTCAGTCTGACAGTCAGACATCAGATGTGATCGTGTACGAGATTTTTGGTTTTGAAGGTAAAACTATGCCGTTCTCCCTCACCATCATCGATACTCCTGGATTTGGAGACACCAGAGGGATTGAAAAGGATGCAATCGTCAGTCACAGATTGTTTGACTTGTTTCGATTAGAAGATGGAGTTCATGAGATTCACGCAGTGGGTTTGGTGATGAAGGCTACAGATAATCGTGTTAATGACAGACTATCATATGTCCTGAACTCAGTGATGTCTCTTTTTGGAAGAAACCTAGAGGACAACATTGTTGCTCTCCTCACTCACTCAGATGGTCAGAGACCCAGAAATGCCATTGAAGCCCTTGAACAAACAAAAATTAAATGTGCCAAAAATGAAAAGAACCAGCCTGTTTACTTCCTGTTTGATAACTGTCAGAATGAAGACCGAACAGAAGAAGAAGATGCAGAATTCCTGCAAATGGCAGACAAAATTTCAGACAAAGGAATGAGAGCACTCACAGAATTCCTGGAAAAAACTGGACCTAAAAGACTGATGGCCACTGCTGAAGTTTTGAATGAGCGCATCAGCCTGATAGCCTCTCTCCAAAACCTTCAAGACAGAATCCAGCTGACTGAACAGAAACAGATGGAGATTAATAGAATCCTAGAAGCCATAAGGAAACATTCAGAGGAGATGAGGAGGAATAAAAACTTCACTGTAGAGATTACAGAAGTCTACAAGGTGAAGGAACCTACGAAAGGTAAAAAGTTGATGAGGCTTAGTTTTTTTGAAAAAGCTATGTGCTGCACAGTCTGTGAGGAAAACTGTCACTATCCTGGATGTACTCTTGTTCCGAGTCCACAACACTGTGAGGTCATGAAAAAAGGCCGCTGCACTGTCTGCACTGGGAAGTGTCCTGCATCGGCTCATGTAAGAGAGGCCTGGAGATATGTCAACAAGACCAGAAGAGTTCAGTGGACTCTGAAAGCTATGGAAGAGAAGTATATGAAGAACAAGACAGATTGTGAGAAGAAGTTAAGCCTTTTAAAACACCTGGAAAAGGACATGAAGGACCTTTCAACAGAGAAGTCCCAACTTGTTGATGAAGCCTTCAAACATGTTGTCAGACTGGAGCAGATCGCCCTGAAGGTTAATTCAGTTTCTACATTTTTGTACTTGGACTTTCTGATTGAGAAGCTGGAAGAAAAAGGAGATAGAGCGAAGGTGCAGAAACTAGAGGAGATGAAGAGCAGACAGGATGAAGGAACTAAGTTAGCACTGCAGTATGTGTGGGGTAAAGTAACAGACACAAAGTAATGAACATAAGATTAACACTAAGACACTTCCCACATCAATACACAACTCTGGTCAAAATAAACATGAAGGCTGCTGTAGCTGTATTTGGTCAATTTTCATCTGAAGTGAAAAACATCAAGATTATTTTAAAATGTATAAAAAAATGTCACTGGTGACAATGATACTTATGAGAATCATTTAACCACAAGCATTAGCAAACACTATAAATGACCAAGCTTTAACAATGGATTATTTGTTGTATTTATATCTATTTGTCAAAAATGCCCAAATTAGTTAGGTGAACAATGTGGGTTCACTGAAACCAGCATTATGCCAATCCAAATGTATGCTAAGTCTTGATAATTAGCACAATGTGGCATCAGATACATTAGCTCAGGTACCTTTTAAAGGATCTGGGCTTAACAGATGCCAAATAAAGAGTGCTGAATTACAAGTGCAAAAAAACTGCATATGCAGTTAGTGGATGCTGCACACCATCTACAAAGATACTACCCAGCTGATTGCAGATGCAGAAGTAGTGCAGACTACCCTGTTGAAATGAGAATTTTCTGTGTGCTACTGGCAGAATGGCCATGAGAGAAAAATTAACTTGAAAGACATGAAGTTGAAGATATATTTGTAGAAGTAGATAACTGTTGATTGCATTGAAACTATTAAACTTTCAAGCTTGCTAAAGGTATTTGTACTACACTGGGTCTGATCAGGTGAACCAGCTCAGAACTTATTAGAAAGCTTTTAAAAATGAAGCTTTTAAAAGTGTGGGACTCATGGTAATCAGAAAGGGATTGAATTAATTGACATAGGTACTTGTTTCATATATTTATTTTGTGAATAAAACACTTTCATATAAAAATATGAAAACCAAATCTATGAAGAGAATAGTGGTTATGCTGTGTGATGACATCTTTGTTCTTAGCACAGCAGGAAACACATAAAGTGGTAATGTCTGGAATTACTTATTGCTTGCTTGCATTTATAAACATTGTATTCAATTTTCTTGTTTGTACTACGGACAGCTTTGGCTTGTTAACTGAGAATATTTAAGATGAATTTGTGAAAAATATTTTTCTTTGACTGTGAATAAAGGAATCTGCACCCGATTGTTTGTATTTGTTTCTTACTGGTACACTATTTCAAAGTAAATGCTATATTTACAGAATATTTAATATAGTCTATTCGATCTAAAACACACATGAAATGATAGTTGTTCCAGTAAATCAACACCAACTCCAATCAATAAGATTCAAAATAAAGTCAAACATAAATAATTTAAGGGTTGTTTAGTTTGAAAAGGTGTAAGCTGAAGGTAGTCAGCTTGTATATGATTTTCATTACAAATAAACCAATTCCATTCTTCATCCCTTTAGATTAATAAATATTACCAGAATATGCAGAATTAACAATTAAATTCAAACAGAAGAAAAAAAAACAAGGCAGAAACATTAAAAAGTAAATTGTTATAATAAAGATTTAAATTATCAAATATTCAATTCTCTTTGTAGCTTTTTCTCATATAATATGCTGGATATTATGCTCCCAATAGTGCATATGTGGGCAGAAGAGCCATTAAACCACAATAATTGTTTTCACATCCTAGAAGAGAAAAAAAATAGAAATAATATTTTTTTAGATTATCTGGAACAATCTCTATTTTAATAACAAAATAAATGGTTGAGACCAATATATAAATAACTTCATGGTTAAGCTTAGCCTGGTAAAAACCAGCCTCTTTTTTCAAAGCATTACTTTGTTCAGAGGGTCTCAGCTACTGAGAAATTATTGCTTCCTGGAGACGTTGACTCTGTTGAAGTTTTACCCAGTTTGACACTAATTGCAAAGAGATGAGTGCTGATCCAAACTAGGTATTTGTAATGTTGATTCAATATTTAAAAGTGTGTCCAAGATGGCCTGAAAGGCTGCCTTCACTTCCTCCACTAACATTGCTAAAACTACATGCACAGTACAATTCTACAATGTGGCAGAAAATCAACGTCATTGTTCACAACCTGCAATTCTGTTCGCTGATTGGGTCAGTAGGAAGGCAATGGCCAGGTTAGATTAAATATCTTTCTGGAGAGTGATATAAAGTTTGAGACTGACCAGAAATTTGGATGTGATCAAGACAAAACTATATGCTTGATGTTAAACAAGTGGTAAAAATAGGGGAAGTTATAGTAATAAGGAAGCAGAGTGCAACGTCAGAGGTCTGGATTAATTGGTATAATCGAGCTCTGACACAATGTCAATGTGGCTATATTCTAATCTGCAGAATACTTTCACAGGCTGGATTTTGTCTCAAACCCTGTACACAATAATACCTCCCTTTAGATTAAATTGCTTTTAAATCAACTTTGCAATATCAGAAACGTAAGTAAGGTAGTTTTATTGTTTAAACTTCAGACATTTAGTTCATTAAGGAAACATGTACAAAAGGTCAAAGGTCCTTTGAGAAAGTCTGTGCTTTTTCTTTTGCAGGATCGAGAATCCCACTCTGACAAAACTGATTTCCACTAGTGACTTAATCTCCTCAGGACATCCAAACATCTATCAGCTGAAAACAGAAACAAAGAAGTTTGGAGCTCTGTCCAAAGTGACTTTTGGTACAAAAGACACTAAGCAGATTAATAAAACCATCTTACTTGTTGGTGAAACAGGGTCAGGAAAATCCTCTTTGGTCAATGTTATTTTCAACCATGTAATGGGAGTTCAGTTTGAGGATGGGGTCTGGTTTCAGATCATAGATAGACAAGAAGGTGAAACACCTGATGTGATCATATATGAGATCTGTAATTCTGAAGGTAAAATTCTGCCCTATTCGATCACCATCATTGATACTCCTGGATATGGAAACACCAAAGGAATCAAGCACGATGACATAGTCATTGACAGGATGCGCAAATTGTTTGAGACAGAAAACGGTGTTCACATACTTCATGCAGTAGGTCTGGTGATGAAGGCAACTGATAACAGACTAAGTGACAGATTGATGTACATCTTTGATTCGGTGATGTCTCTGTTTGGAAACGACATGGAGAAAAACATTGTGGCTCTCATCACTCACTCAAATGGGAGAACACCTAAAAATCCCCTTCAGGCTATTGAAGCTGCAAACCTCAGATGTGCAAAAAATGAAAACAATCAACCAGTTTATTTCTTGTTCAACAACCAGCAGAATGAAGACCGCACAGACGAAGCAGAGTACTGTAAAGTAGCTGATAGAATATCAGAGAAAGGAATGCGCGAGTTTACAGCCTTTGTTGAAAATAGTTCACCTCAAAAGCTGAAAATAACAACTGAAGTGATGAATGAACGCATCAGACTGACAGCCTGCATCCAAAACCTGCTGGAGAGAATCAGACTGACTGAACAGAAGCAGACAGAAATCAAACAGATCCATGAAGGACTGAAGATGCATGAAGAAGAGATGAAGGGAAAAGAGGTCACTATCCATGTTGACGAACCCTATGTTACTAAAGAACCTATCAAAGGTGGACAGAAGTGGCTCATCTTCTATCAAGGAGCTGTGACCTGTCCTGTCTGTAAGGAAAACTGTCACAAAGATGGATGCACCAAGACCTGGCTCCCTGAGTTCTGTGAGGTGATGAGAGGAGGCCGCTGCACCGTTTGTTCCAAAAAGTGTCCTGCATCAGTTCATGTTAAAGAAAAGTGGATATATGTCAACAAAACAAGGAGAGTTCAGAAGATGATGCCAAAGATGAAACATGACTGTGAAAATAAAACAAAGTTTGAGAACCAGAAACATCTTCTGGAAAACAATGAAAAGGAAATGCAGCAACTTTTGGAAGAGAAATTCAAACTTGTGGATGAGGCCTACCAACATGTCATCAGACTGGAGCAGATTGCTCTCAAAGTTGATTCAGTGTCCATTAATGTCCACTTGGACCTCCTGATTGAGAAGACAAAAGAAAAGGGAGACACAAGGAAAGTCCAGAAACTGGAGGAAATTAAGAGAAAAGTGGATGAAGGAACCAAAGCAGCACTAAGATACAAAAATGCTTCTCAAGTATAGTTTATGATGAGAAATAAATCAGTGAAAACATTCACTGGAAACATTAAAAAATTTAACACACTCATTCAGAAATGTTCATAATATATTACCTTCAATATGTGGTGGAGGGATTATTTTAAATCAATGTTTAGTATAGTCCAAAAATATATGCCTGTAGGTAAAGTTTAAAGATTGAGATAAAATACAGAATTTTTTAAGTCAGAAGTACATGTTTTTGTTTTTTTGTATTGTTTTTCATATAACATGGATGTAAAATCTGTTAATTGGATTACAGAAATTAAACAAATGTACAAAGTATGCTTAAAAATATATGCTAGCATAGCACTAAGCATATCTAAACAACTTGGTGTTCATACTGAAAATTATCACACTGACTCCCAAAATGTGATACACACACACACAACCATACTATACTTACTGAATACATATTTTAAAAACATTAGAAATAATTTGTTACTTCTTTGAATCCAGCTGATTTTGTTTATTGTGGGTTTTTGGAGTCCTTGAATAAAATCTCTGTGTAACAAAACTGTTTAATGTGTCTGAACTAGATTATCACCTAGTCGAATGTGGTCAGACAAATAGTAACTACCTTGCATACGTATAGATCCTTATTTATAGCTCCTTATCTATACACATTCACCCATTCACACACACATTCAGGTGTCCATTTCAAAGCTATCAATGGTTGATAATTGAGGAATCTCCTGAATGAGCCAACCCAAAGGAAATCCTGATGAAAATATTAGATATGTCTTAAAACTGGACATACATTTACAAAATGCAATGTGAAAGAATTATCAGAAGAAGAAATAAAATCCTCCACATAATGTTAATGAAGAAATTGGCTTTATTGTTCCAGCTTCCTGACAGACGGATATGATGTAGAATATCTAACTGGGCTGCACAGTGGTCAGTTGGTAGCACCTCAGGTTGGAGTCCCAGCCTGCAGCTCGTATGTTCTCTGTGAATGCACGGGTTCTCTCCAAGTCACAGCCACAGTCCAAAAACATCTGTTTTCCTTGTGAATTTGTATGTATGGTTATTTATACTGTCTTTCTCTGTGGTGCCCTGTGATGGACTGGCGACCTTTTCAGGGTGCACCCCACCTCTTGTCCACTGACTGTTGGAGGTAAGCACCAGCAGTCCTGATGAACCTGCCTGTAGTGCAGTGCTTCTCAATTCAAGTCCTCAGGCCCCCCTGCCCTGCATGTTTTAGGTGCTTTCCTTCAACCACACACCTGGATTGAATCTGTGGGTGATTAACAGGCTTTTGCAGGACTTGATGGTCATGCAGTCATTTAAATCAGCTGTTCTGGAATAGAGGCTCATCTAAAACATGCAGAGCAGGGGGGCTGAGGACTGGAAATGAGAAGCACTTCTGTAGTGTTAGATAATGAATGATAAAGGATAAATCTAACTACTAGCTTTAGTGTGTTACTACAAGGCGGTACTAAAACATACCTATAAAGAACAAGACATTACATATTAAAAACTACTGAACACAAAAACAAGAAAATATATCAAAGCTAGGTTTTTATAGTCCCAAGCTTTCAGAAGTGGGATGTCCCAAACCCCTTTGTATCAGCTCTGACAGGTCCTTTCTGAGCACTGTGTCATGATCCGTGTTTTTCTGTATAGTTATTTTGAGATTTTCTGTGTTTAGTCCTGTTCCCCTGAGTCTCTGTATTGTCCTGTTAGCCCTTGATTGTTCCCAGGTGTGACTTCTTACCTTGATTACCCCGCGTGTATTCATATCCACCTGTTGTCTCTGTCTCTTGTCGGGTCCTTGTCTAATGTTGTTGTTTGTTGTATGTCTTCCACCTAGCTCTCCAGTCGTACTGTATGAAGACCTGGTTAGCCTTAGCTCCCGCATTCAGTCACCAAGTTGTCAGTTGCTACCGGTTATTAGCTGTGTGCTATTGTTCCTGCCGTGCTGCCAGACTGGACTGTTTAGAGCAACATTCATCATTAAATTCATCATCACCATAACCTGGGTCTCAGTGTTTATCCTCACCGCTTTATGACACTGAGTTTCTGTTGATCATAAGAAATTAAATATTTTTGTTTGGAGGTTTAAGAGCAAACACTGTGACAGGCTGATGACCTGTCCAGGGTGACCCCGCCTCTCACCCAGAACGATAGCTGGAGAGGCACCAGCAACCCTCCCAAACCCACGAGGGACAAGGGTGTTAGAAAATGGATGGATGGATGGTTTAAGAGCAAACACATGGATAGCAAGAACACATAAGTGCCATATTTAAACAAGTCATTGCATGAAGTATTTTTAGATTTTGTTTTATCCTTTAAACTATTAAAGTTAAAATCCACTTTACAACTGAATAACTGACATTTCCCAAAAGCAATGTGTTTGTCTTGGATGGAAGCAGACAAAATTTGTTGGAGGCTTGGTTTTGGGCCTTGGGTGGGGCGGTGTCATTCCTACAGTCATCCACTAGAGGGAGTCCTGGAGCTGCTGTTCACTGGAGGGCAGATCTGCTGATCGGATGCACCTGCTATCTATCAGGCTCATCTACCAGACAATATAAAGAGGAGCAACTTCCAAAAAATTTTGAAGATTGACCTAAAAATCATCATAACAAGAATATTCAAAAATTCTACTCTTGTTAAATATGTAAATGAGATTAAAAATCCTGACTGGACATTAGGGGAATTTCAGATATTTGATGAATAATATTCTGAACAAACATGGGCCTGGAAAGAAGTTATCAGTGTGTGAATTCCACATACCATAGTCATATGATGACTGACAAAGACAAACCTCCAGGATCCTGTTTATAAAGCAGGGTGAACAAGTTCTGAGTAGAAGATTTATACTCTGAATAAACCTACCCAGCTCTGTTACACTCAGGGTTTTCAGTTTCTGAAAAAGAGATATCAACTAGGTAACTCAATTCTGGATCAAGTAACCACTGAATTAAGTGCTTCCTTACAAGTTTCCACCAGAGGGGGCCATAGGACTGGTTCCTGGAAGATGGATCTCCACAGGTATGCCTTTGTGCACGTACAAATCATCAGCAGAATATCAGGACTTGGCTTCCAATTCCTTGTTGCTTGAGTATTGAGCCTTGTGGTAAGTCCCCTGCAGTCTCTTGTGATCTTGCTGACTAATTTGTGAAGCCTTGCTAGAGAGATATATGGACACCCTTCTGTCAAATTTTAATCGGATGATTGATTGATGGCCTTAATTAATTGA
>NW_015114427.1:110533-135063 GCF_001443285.1 Poecilia latipinna | reverse complement strand
ATTTCTATATCTGCTGCAATCCAGAGAGGCTTGAGATCCTGGAGACCATGTGGGTGTCCTAATCCAACTACATTCATCTAAATCACACAATTGCTCAACAAAATTTTATATTGCAATAGAATCATCTTTATCTAGTCAATGAATGGAGTTGTTACTTAAGCCTAGCCAACAGATGAGTAGGGGTAGGAAAAACAGCCGCCTCACTGTGGGAGCTGAGACTCTGGCTGCCTTTTATCATTGTGTTGTGTGAACTAAGTATTTATTATAATGTTACTCTCTCTTGTTTAAATTAGTGTTATAATTAACTGTTTTTCTTCAGAAATAAACTGATGGAAAGCTGTTAAATGCAGAATAACTTCATATTTTTTCGCTGTGTATTTCCATTCCTTTGGACAGATCATGCCTGTCCTAAGTAAATGCATTCACATTATTCATCTCTAAACTTTGATTATATTATTTTCTGTGTATGAATCTTTTTTCAACAATTACATGAAGGAAAACAATTTCCTCATTTCTATTTTATTTCTATTTTATATAACAGGAAAAAAATCATGGTTGACGTAACGTCCAGTATCTGGATCGCACCTCCTGTGCCTTGTGAAACAATAAGACAGTTGGCTCCAGGAGTCGTTAATAAGACTCCAGACTGATGTGATCTATGGCCTATTCTCCACTGTGTTATCATGACACAACCTGATCCAGGATCAGTGAATAATTCAACACCTAAACTCTAGCTTCCCATATGGTCAGATTTTCAGGTGAGGCACAATATTACAATGGAAATATCCAGGCTAATGATAAAAGCAATCAAAACAAGATGCAAGACCAAAACATAACTTTGTCTTAAAACGGCATGGCTGCATAATATGACTGAAATGTTTTAATCCTGTCGCTGCATCCAAACATGTGGATGACGAGAATCTTGACGTGTTGTTCGCCATTCAGGAGCAAAACAACATCAGATCTGCCGTCCGGTCTCCAGGAAACCAGCAGTTATCAAGTAGAGCTCTTTGCTATGATCCCCTGAGTGCGACACATGTGTGACGTCAGGGGAGAGAGACCAGCGCCGCTGGAACAACAAAAACAGCTCCGATAACAAGCAGTTCTCCTTAGTGAGAAGCTGCCTGATGTCAGTTTTTCTCTGTATAGGATTACAGCTCAGACACAAATTGTGTTTTGTCTCAGAGAAATGTTGGACGGCACAGTTTTTTATTATTATTATTCACGTATGACATTTAAGAAGAATTAGGCTACACAAAATATGAATGATCAAACCAAAAAGCGTGCAATAAAAACAAAACATCATCGTCAGGACTTCAAACTTGCTCTGATGATTTCCCCCTGAATTCATAAACTCACAGATAAAGCAAGAAGGTCTTAAATCGTTTACAGTGGCAATGCAGAGAAGCGTCCTGACCTGAAATAAACTTGAGGATCTGTTGACAACCAACATCCTATTCTCAAACTCTGCTGATTTAAATCTGACGTGAAAACAATGACGGCTATCAGCCACACATTTTTTTCAGTTCAAAGAACGCTAATGGCTAAAAAAATAACTCAGAAATAAAGTGCCCTCTCCAAACTTATCTCCAAAAGCCCTCATACTAAAACTCATACTAAAACTTCTGGGAACAATATAGAAGAATAAATAACGTATGATATACTGTAAATTGTATGAGTAATGCATTCCACCGAGACTAGAAAGTGATTCACTCAAAAAAAAAACTCTGAAATTCTCTCCCAGAAGAACTACTTGGCACGCTGTGATGCTGCTCTCCTCTGTACAGCTGTGCATCAGTTTGAGCAGAAATGCATCTTGGTAATTATTTATCTTGCACAGTTGTTGAAAGAAGTGGGATTTTTAGCAGAAGGTCGCCAGCTAAACCTTAGAGTTGAGCTCTGTCTCTTTTCTGTGGTCGTCAGAGAGATCACTGGAGTGACACTGGCCTGGTCCCTGGGGGTGGGCATTTATCCTATCATTTACTGTTTATCGGGAAAAACTTTGAGAATTTTGAATTTAGATGTATGGTTATCTAGACAAATTTAAAATAAAAACAGAAAAAAGATGATTAGATGCAGCTACCGTGTGCAGTCTAGGGATATAAATCACACTTCTTTCAGCCCTTAGCTCACACCAGTGTCCTTCAAACAGTTATGTTTGTTTTAGATATATATAAGTAAATGGTGTCCAAAAAAAGCCTGTTTTAAAAGAGAATGTGGTACTACTGTGCCATGCAGTTACCTAAAAAAAATAATTAATATTTGTGATTGAAATCATTTTATTTTAAGCAATGTAAAACATTTAATATGACACAACTGAACAAATATAGTATATAATTCAATTAATAAATATCTATATTTCTACGTTTTATGCTTTTTTTCCCCAACAGTACCAAAAAATATGGCAGTAAAATTCTAAGCCTGCCCCAACCTGGCTCCATTTCTTTTCTGGGCCCACAAAATCAAAGCAGAGGAGTTCATAAGAACCTCAGGTCCAGGACTTGGCAAATGAACTAAAGGACAATAAAACAGTAAACACTTCTAGTATAGATATGCACGTTATTGTAACAGTAATCTGGGATGGGCTCCTGGAGTACAAAACCATTCAAATAGAGAATTAACAAATCAAATGCACTGAACATCTCCCGTTTCATATTGTCAGAATGAAATCAAGCTTCTGCAGTAAAGCATGAATACTTATTCAAAGAGATGATCAAAGAGCCTCAAGCAGGTATTTCAAATATGCGACACTTGCTGCAGCAGGTACAAACGTTCACCAGTTTCAGGCAAACAATATTTTTTCTTTTTTTTTTTTTTTACACGGTTTATTGCTAAACACACAAGTTCAGTATATGGACTGCTTATTTAAATTGGTGAAGTGCAACACAATTACATAATTGCACAATTACTTTGCACTAACTCAAAAGAAACCAGCACACAGAAACATGCAGCTTTAGTGAGATAACCGACCGTATTATGACAACCTCACCTAATCCTTGTATGTTTATGAAAATATGACTGGAATCCCGTTTAATAATAACTGCGATGATGACATGATTAAAACTAAATTTGACAGTAGCTATTTTAGCCTAGCTAGAAGGAGGAATGTTTTTTTAGATGACCAGCTACTGTGCTTTGTTTAGCTGGTGGAGGAAAGCTGTTTAAATTCTTAATTAATTTGCATTTTAGACAAACTACATTTTTAATTAAGTCATTAGATATTCTTAAGCATTCAAACTCTGTTGCTTCTTGATATTTGTCACTTTATATTCATTCAGTGGTGTTTTTCCCAATAGTAGACAGAGACCTCGTTGTAATTAAATTGTGAACTGTTCTGTGAAAGTCCCAGAGTTTGTTTATTTTAAGAGAAGATTAGTGAAGGTCGGTCATGAAGACCAAGGAACAAATTGTCTTCTTTTTTCCAGAAAATTTCAGAGCTTAATCTCAAAATTTCTCTCAAATGTTTGACATTTGAATCTCTGAAATTTCCTTGTCCTTTTTAGAAAAAGAATAAAACAAAAGGTTTAGTTGAAAATGATTCCTCCTCTTTATTATTCTCCGTTTATTACGGCCCTAATACAATGTCATAGTTATGTTTGATTCAGACACCTAAAACATCACTTAGCTGTTTGTTTCGGAGGGATTTCTTTCAGTCTATTTTGAATTAACAAAACCTGCCTGGATATGAACTTGGAACATCTAAATACCTGGAAATTAAAGCTTAAAGCTAATCTTCGTCTTACATTTAATTTTCTTGTGAAAGCCAGCACAGATCATAAAAGCAATACGGTGTCCGTTACGTTCAGAGGGAGGACTGTAGACCTGGTCGAGCGGTCGCCTCAATTAAAATCAGCTTCCACTCAAACTCCTCCTGCCTGCGCGTAACTGCGTCCACTTGTCCATTGATCTCACAAGTATCTGCAACTGGCCTGACACCACGCTACATCTGTGAAGGTGCCCCATAAAACTTTACCAGGCGTGTTACAATGGAGGCCTTTATACGGCGGCGGCTCGCCGCGGCTTGTCCGCACAAAGCCCGCCATTGAAATCTGGATCTCATTCAGCAGCCAGAGTTGCTCCTGTTGAGCCGTGTGACCTTCCAGGTTGGAGACACCACTTCCTCCGACCGGAGAGGCGCTGGAAGCCGCAATGATTCACATGCCTGGCTTTCAGACCTCATTGAGTCTAGGTGAAGGGTTTTTTTGGGGGGAGGGTTTAGGGGGAATCATCGTCTCTCCACCCAACACCACCCTTTTTTTTTTGCCTCCTGAAAGCGGTGACACAGCAAAACAAGCAGACACTCCGCTAACAAAAAATCTGGCATCGCTTCAACGACTGGCCCACCCACGTTTCCACACAAGGGCACGGGAGCACCCGGGCGAGAGAGAGAGAGAGAGAGCAGATTTGGAAGACTGAAGGGGAAAAAGAAGGTAGATTGAAGAAATAAAAGAATTACACAAAGGAAAAACTTTGTCCCACAATAAACCAGACACACCCAGCTGTTAATGTACATCCTGTATATCTTTTCACCACTTAAGACCTAAGTGGAGTTGTCTTTAAAGAGCCAAAATCCCACTCAGACGAGTTTATTCCTGCACCGTGGCCTTCGTGTTTAGGAGAAGTCATGCTTTTAGAGGTTATGTTCATTCGGCAAACAGCTTGTTAAAGGTCTGGCTTCCCTTGGGACTAAAACGCTCCTGGCTTGGGTTTCATCAGCGACACAAGTCTCACCAGTCAACCAGTGCTTGGAAGGCTAGTTCTTTGGAGACAAAGAAATAGCTCAAAACTGCTCTACTTCTGGACAGGAAAATAAAAAATAAAAAATAAATCACCCAGCAGACCTACACAACATGTCAAAATAAAAGCTACTTGTGCAGTTACTTACATATAAAGGAACCTCTTGTCTGTTCACCTCCATTTTCCACCCATCCACCAGATACCTGCAGATGAAAGAGTTGAGTTACTCTAATGTTAAGTTAATAATAACACCAGAAACCACGTAGCTGTGGGTGGCCTGGACCCGGTCTAATCTATAACCCATGCTTTTTTCAGACCGCACTCATTTGTTCTTAGTTGTCTGGAGTTTTTTTGTTGTTTTTTTTGTCAAGAAGCATGAAAAGAAGAAACAATTATACCCCGGTGAGGTCAATTTAATCTTGGTGTTTGATAATTTGAACATTTAATGATTATAAGCAAATCAGAAATGGAGGCAAAAGGGATAATTCTGCTCGAGCTGCTCCAGTGAAAGAGAACAAAGCTACTTTTGAAAGATCTTGCAAAAATTAGATTAGCATGGGTTACTTTTATGAGATCCAGCAATTTTTATGAGAAATTCTGTGTTGCTCTGACAAAGATTTTTTCCAAGATCCCAGATTACTTTCAGCTAGTTTCTGCAAATATGTTTTTTTTCTTACCTCTTCCTTATACTTACATGTTTACAGTGGAGATTCTGTCTGTGGTCTGAAGCTACGCGTTTGCAAATAAAACATCATCTCACTAAGATAACTCAGAATACTATGAAATGTTTTCTGCTGCCCTAAATGTCACATAACTGGAGGAGATTCTCCTTGAATTACTGCAAAGGATTCTCAACCTGAACCTTGTATAATTTTCGCAATATCTCAAAAATTAACTCAGCATTATGGGAAAAAAAAAAAAGAATATTTCAACACTAATATCCTAATTTGAGGCTTTTCTAATATCATGCAGTTTTCTTTTATCTAAAGACTATCGTGTTCAAAATATAGAAATAGTAGTTTAAAAAAGTCATACTGACGTAAAAGTCAAGCACCTCTTAATTATTTTTTTAAAACTTTAGTGAATGCATGAAGTTTTCGACCAACACTTGAGCCTGTGGAGCTGATGCTACAGGGGCTACACTGTCTATCTGCTCTGACATGGTGAGTAGAACTGCATCTTCTGCTCAGTTGTAATCAGCCATGATATCCTCAACTGAGCATTTGGCTGCATACTAACACCAACAGTTTGATCATAGGGATAGACAGGTTAGTTTTGCTTCTCGTTTGTTTTTATTTGTTCGCTCTCTATGCTAGGCTAATAATGACAAAGACAAAGCAACATCCTCCTGCTGCTGTCAAGCTGCTTACATACGTGTCTAGAGTTGTTTTGTGTTGTATAGTTAAGATTTTTTTTTTTTTAATAATCTTACAGCTGACGTTGTGTCCCAGACTTTCTTTTTCATTAGCTGTTGCAACACAAAATGTTTATTGGCAACTCTGTTGTTTATTTTTAAGACGTTATGAGGAACAATTGCAAAACCTTGCAAATGCTGCAGAGTACGTTGCTAAGTAACCAAAGAGTGAGTTAGTTAAGGCCACCCACCTCGCTTTTAGCTGGCCGTGAGAGATCAGCTAAAGTCTTTCGTCTGCCTACATCCCCCAGAATGCTGTGCAGTTCAGTGAAATTATTGAATATTCTTTCAGATGAATTATCTATTGATATCGATTACATGTCTTTATATACTTTAAATAAGACAAAACTAGCTTGCAAGTAACTTTTCAACAATATATAGGAGCTTGTTTTTAGTCAAAATTGTCTTAAAATTAGTTAAAAAGTACTAGTTCCATTGGCAGATTATTTCTATTATAATAAGAAGTTTTTTCTATCTTATAAGTGAAATAATCTGCTAGTGGAACTAGTACATTTTTCATCAATATTAAGGAATTATTGAACTAAAACAAGCAACATTTTTTTTTGTTGTTGAAAAGTTATTTGTAAGTTAGTTTTGTCTTATTTCAAGTGCACTAAGACAAAAATACTTCTCCATGCATATTCTGGGAGTTGTGATTCCCTTTGAGTGTTTTTTTTATTTATTTTTTTATGCGTCTAAACCTGGAAGGGCTAGGAAATAACACCCTAGAGCACTAAGGTCCCTACCAGGTTTGCACACTATAAAGTAACCAAGACACATACAGCATTTTCAGGAGAAGATACCACAGGCAAGGGCGTCTCCGATTTTAATACTATATCAGTCAACAGGCGAGTCTACATTTCATATTGTAGTGTAAACATTGGCGCGGGTTGACAGGCTCCGCCCCATCAGGTCAACAAATGCGAACGCTCCGTTTCGCTTTCCTTTACAAAAGCTTTAAAAATAAAAGGGCATGACCCGAATGCACCCGTTCAAACAAAGAAGAGGCGCCTGGCTCTGATCTTACGGAGTTCAACAATTACCGTGATGTCAAACCGTCAGACGATCAGATAACCAAACGAAGACAAAAAAAACAAAAAAAACAAAAATCACCTTGGGAAGAGGATGAGTTGCAAAGACAATTCTTTACGTTTGTCATTGTCCTGGCCCTGAGCTTACAGTGACTCAGAAACCTGAGCTGGCTTAGGGCCAGGCTCCCCCCGGGACCCAGCGTGGGAAAAGAGATTACAAGCACCAGAAGATTGCACGCTGTCAAAAGGCATTCGGTGAGCGTCTTTGACAGCTAAGAATGCTATGCAAATGTTCTCAGATGTAAGCGAGTACGCCCTGCAGTTTCTTACCAGGTGAAGTGGGATTGGATTATGTAATTCCTCTCGCATGGCAAGCTGCCACACTGCATGAAAAGAAGTAGCTTTAAACTAGCTCCCTGATGCAATTACACCTTAATTTGCTGCACATTTCACACGCAAGAAGGAGACTAATACGGCGCTAATGAGCGCTAACATGATCATTAAGAAGAAATGATGCAAATGTATCAGGAGTTTTCCTCCCGGTTAACTGTGATGCAGTCGTCATATGCAATGCAGGAAACAGGTTTTGGCTTCACTTCAGAATGTAAACAACCAATGACAGATGCTATTAAAGATGCTATCCTCTAATGTATTTTTCCACCACTAGCAAATCTGTTACCACGTAAACACTGACGATGTTTGGATTTCTAATGTAGGATTTCACAGAGGGCGTTTGGAGTTAAGAGGAAAACTGCAAACTCTGCTTAGTTTACAGTTTGGTCGATGACATCACAAGTTGCACAAGAACCGAGCTTCATCAGCTGGCAATGATGAAGATTGTGACAGATAAGTGACTCTTTGCAGATTTTGAGAGAAATCTGGATTGCATTAGCATTGTCGCCGATTGACGACTTAGTGTCTGCGACGGAGTTTGAATCGGGTGACTCCCAAGCCGAGATGGATACTGCTGCTGAAGCAAACTGTGACAAGTACAGTGACAGTTTCCTATTTGAAGCTTTCCCTATGATTGGTATTCCTGTGTATTTGAAATTCATAAATGCATTTTTGAATTTCATATTGCCTCATCATCACTCTTACGTGATTTGTCAGTACGAAGGAAATGAGTGCATTTGGATCTTATATTACTTGAGTTCATCGATTGTGGAGTATTAGACTTTTTTGTCTCATTTCTTTCCTGTGATGTTGACCAGAAAGATGGAAATGGCATAAAGTGTCCTACAGGTACAAACTGCAAAAACACAACATCTTAAAAGTATTTTTGTCTAGTTTCTAGTATAAATATCTCATTGCACTTAAAATAAACCAACATACAACTAACTTATCAGCAAGATACGGAAGTTAGTTTTTTTTAAGTTTTCAAAATAGATAAGTTTGTTTTGAGTAAATAATTATTGAATATAAAAATTACTTATTCACTAATAATATATTTTTCCCATGTTATAAGGGAAATTATCTATGAGCCTAAATAGTGCTTTTTCAATATCTATATTCAAGAATTATTTACTTAAAACAAGCTTATTTATCTTGCTGAAAAGTTACTTTTGAGATTTGAATAATATGTGAGAACACTGAAGAAATTTCAGAAAGATTTGACAAAAATAGAGCACTGTTTGTTAAAAATACCAGGACAGACTGGAAGGAAACTTAAATATCCATTTAAAAACAAAACGTGCCTTTTGTGATGTCACTGGTCTAATTGCATTCAAAGCAGAAAGAGCACAGACTGTTTTTGTCAGAGTCCTTGTTTAAAACACCGATTATGGCGGATCGAAGCTTCAAAACATTGTCAGACTAAGAAGCCTGTGGAACATCATCAGCATCGAGGCTTATTCATTTGGAACAATAATGCGACTTATGCTGAAAGCCACTCATGCAACCTCCCAAATGCACAAGAACAAACAAATGATGTGTGCAGGATCACAACAAAGAGTGGCTTGTGAGAGGAGCAACTCGAGCTCCGCTTCTTACCTGTGAACGCACCGGTCTAAACAGATCAATTAAACAAACGCACGCGAGATAGTTCATTAATATTAAAGCAGCACGAGGGAGAAAAAATGCGAAGCTATCTAAAAAGCTGTTTAAAGCACCGTTTTGTTGTGGGGGGTTTTTTTCCTGAATGAGAATGACTCAGTCTGCCATTACCTGATGTCGTCTCCGCTGTCGTCTGTCGCAGAACTTTCTGTTAATTCAGTCTCGCTTCGGCTTTCCGTACATTCCCGCAACTCTCACGCCCTCATTCCGCACCAGTTGCTTCGGTTTCATCCGCGGTTTTTTTTTTTTCTTCTCCTTCTTTCTTTTTGTACTGGGGGAAAAAAAAAACTAAAATCAGCACGAGGAGTTAATGTCTGCAGGTGTCGCCGTGCAGGGTTTACTGTTTCCAGGCTGCTCTCCTGCGGTCCAGCCCCCTGCCTCTCTCTCCGTCAGTCACCGGCTGCAGCAGGAGGACAGAGGAGGGAGACAGGACGAGTCCCACGGCCCCGTCACATGACGTCTATTATTCATTTGTACTTTGCCTACTACGTCTAGTCTTACATAAATCATTTCTTGTTATCTTATTAAGATTTTTAGGCAGTAAACAGTCAAATATTATGTTTAGGATAGTAGGCATAACTGCTGTGCTTCTAGGAGTAGTTTTGCTACACATTTTTCAATTACATACAATTTAAATTGAACCTAGCGGTCAAACAATGCTATCGAGTTTAGTTTATTGTTCAATTTGGTTAAAAAATGTCTAAGGAAACCCAACAGTAGCACAATGCATCACCTCACTGACTTCCTGAATTGTCATGGTTTCTCTGATGGATGGCTAATTTTATTATTTTTTTTACTTTGTTAAGCTTATTTTTATTCTGTTCTTTAAAATACCAAAATTTCCACATAACTTCATATTTCTGTCTGTCCGCTTGCTCAACTCTCTGCTAATTAAATCAGATAATTATTAAATAGTTTTAAATTGCCTTTTTTTAACCACTTTCTTACTCAAGTCATTTCAGTCAGTTTCGCTTCCCCTTACTTTAAAAAATATTAGTATTATTACATTGAATAGAATTTTTTGTTATTTTAAACACCTCTCATTTTGTTTTCATAACGGTGTCATATTGTAAATTTCAACCAATTAGAGACTGTTATCATGTCACTCTTACTATTGTTATTGCCTCTGTACATACACTTGGTGTCCAACTAAATCCGTGTTTCCTTTTGTAATTGGATTATTTCATCATAAACCCATAATTAAAAATAACTTAAACAAGATCAAATTCTTTAAAATAAAATATATGAATGATCAATTTGACTTACAGATAAGCTGAAATTAAAATTTGGTTTAATTATACTTTTTAATTAAAATAGTGTCTGGCGTAAAATTACCACCAAAGAGTGCAGAAAACTCTCATATTCTGACACTAGCTACATCTCATTTTGTGCTACCAAAGACAAACTTCGCCCCGAGATATCACTGAAAGTGACATTATTTTAAAGCTTAATTTCACTATGTGGTTAAAAAAAAAAAATTGTAATACCTATTTTCCGGCAACAAATGTGGGGCAAAAGGATGAGGTACACCTTTGAAGCAACAATCAGAGTATGCAATAGTCAAAGAATTTGATGTATGTCAAAAATGTATGCAAAGGTTTTTGTTTCTCTGCAAATACGTAAGACTGTACTCACTTTGCAATTGCGTTTGCTACCTCATAACAAAGAGATCCACTATAATCTTTTAAAAGCACACTGCAAACTATGGCTGTCACTATAAGATCCAAATAAAATTCTCAAGTACACCTGAATGTTGTTCCGGCTTATCTGGAACCACGTAAGCTGATATCAAGAAGATTAAAAGCCATCACTGAATTAGAGGATGCTGCAGGCAGCAGCAAAAAAAAAGAAAAGAAAAATGAGTTTAGGGGCATACACACACAGGCATTTTACTTCTGACTGACTTTGTTGTGGCAAAAAAAAAAAATGAAGCCTTCTTCAAAAATCCTTCAAGCATCTGTCTCATAAAGTCAGACGTATGAGTCAGGGTGAGGCAGCAGCAGATTCTTCACATCTAAAGAAACTTTTAATTCAGCAGACGTGTTGAAAGAAGACATCGGAACCGGTTTGGTCAGTGTAAACAAGCAAACACGAACAATGGCGCTATGATGCGGTAATACTCCCTGTCACACTACTGCGCCCTTGCACTTGAAAAACTGAAAAACGTTATCAGGATGTATTTCAGAAAAGAGACGAGTGACATCACCTACTGTGAAAACCTGAAAGTAAGATTACTGGTTATGCACCAGTCCAGTACATAAACCTTTTCTCAATCCGATTCATTTTTGTGTGCTAATGGTTAGAGATTTTTCAAACCCTTGGGAGAGCTTGTGTTACGCCACACCAGCCTTCAGTGATGACATTTGGCCAAAAAACGGCGACACTTCCAACAACAAAAAAGCAGGATTGAAACACGGTGGTGGCAGCATCACTGCGTGGGGGTTTGCTTGTTTTTGTATTTCAAACAGGACAGGGGAGTGGAGGTTTGCAAAAGTTGACTAAAGATCTTTGCAATGCAGTGTCCCTTCATCATATCTGCAATGTTTGTGACCAATCACAAGTGAAGTGAATTTCAGTCATGCTGGTGTGGTGTTCAGGTACCACTACAACTAGCAAGAGCTGAAACTAAACTAAAGCACAGTATTTCTGACAAAATTTCAAATTTCAAACTAGCTCACTTTCCACATTTTGTCACGTTCTAACTACAAAATTCAACACAGTTTGTTTGGAATAAATACAAAGCTTAAAGATTTGAAAAATGTGTTCTGCATTTGTGTTCTGCATTTGTGTTGTGCATTTGTAATCTAGCCTGTCTGAATCATTACTCTGATTCACATTTTTGCTGCAATTACAGTTCTTTTACTGTGTGATTCGACCAGCTTTTCATATCTAGGGGCAAAAAATTTTCCCAAATTTTCTACATTTTAGTTAGATTAGATGGAGAAGGTCTGCTTAAATTGAATTTCAAGTCTTACCGCAGAATCATAATTATGAAGGAAGCAGGAGTACTTGGAGAGACTCTGCCAGTGCACACGGAGACCAGGCTAACAATTGTACTAATGTACACAGAGGAAATAGTGCCTCTTCTTACCCCAGTATTTCACTGCATTCAGTCAGTATTTTTATATTTTATATTATAATGAACTGTTCTGGTATTTTGTTTAACCTATTAATGTGTCATAAACAGTATTAATGATAAATAAATCAGCAGGCGTTTAGATTGTGCTTAACTTGTAAAACGCGGCTAAATGGTGAAGTTTCCTCTGCCGTGTTTGACTGTTAACATGAGGTGTTTCTGCGTTTGGTTTTCACCAGCTGTAGTGCTGCACTGTACTGTTTACCCAAACATCTATTCTTTGCTCCTATTAGTTCACAAGGACATTGTTTGAGATGTATTGTTACTTCACTCTGATCAAATTCCCAAGTATGTCCTTTATTGCCATATTCTTTTAAGAGACAAGAGACCTCGTGATAATCAGTTTAAGAAGTTATTTATTTTTGTGTTTTTCTGGCCATTTATATAGTCTACAATGTGTTTTTTGGCTCTGTTCCTTGAAAATGACAGTTTTACTGGAGGAAACGTGTCATGAATCACTCCCCACTGCATTTTCATCCACCCACTAACCAACTCTGAATGTTTTGTTTGTCTTATTCTGTAAAAAGATTTCTTACAACACACTGATAGTCGCAGCTTAAAAATAGAGTCCTCAGAGACTGATAAGAAATTACAGATTCTTTCTTCCAGATCATTTAAGTATTCTTTTTTTCTTTTTTATTTTTTTTATTTTTTGGAAACATGTTAACATTTTTATACCACAAGTTCAAAAAATACTTTTTTCTCCTATAACTATGGTGTCAAAACCACTAAAGCATAGTTTTTAATTAGTGTTCTCCATTCACGTGAAGCCGATATTCAATGATAAATTTAAGATAAATTCAATTTCAATTTCAAGGTAACATTTGATTTTCACCTTGACATTGGCGCCATCTGTTGGTAGAAGTGTAATAACAACGGCATAAATTAGGTTAATTTTTGCAAAAATCTTCAGATAAAATAACTTTTTTTTCCAGAAAATGTCTAACTTGCTCAGCATCTTGAATATTTCTTTTCTCACATTTGTCAAAGGAATTTAATAAAACACAGCAAGATGCACCGCAAATTACAAATAATTGAAAATGTTTCATGTATTTTGGTCAAAACAATAGATACACACTAGTTCTGAGCAAAAAGGTGCCCGATTTTTAAACACTGCTTAGAATGAGATCTAAACTGAGGCCATGTACAGATTTGAGATTATTTTTGGAGAGTATTTGATTTTACTATGTAATGTTTAATCTTTACAACATGAAACTTACCTGCAAATACTCTGGGATGTCATTTATAAAGTCCTGGGGGAGTGGCGGGGAATAATAGTTTTAAAAATACAGTGTACGACTCGACTTAAATGCATCATCATACTAAACCGCGGCTGAGTGTGCACCTGTTGGATAGCCGAAAACACCGGAAGTCCAAGGAGAACCAAATAAGGGAGAGCACCCAGAATCAAAGTGCGCATGCGCATATTTATCAAAACACCGAAGCTGCAGCGATGATTTTATGACGATTTTATAATTTAGCGTCATGTTGTATTATTTTTTCGATTTAGCTACTCGGACGCTGGTAACGTTTAAGCTTCAAGTCTGAACAACTTAACATGTTTTATTTCCCGAGAAGTAAGTATGACTGACAGAAAGCTGGAGCAACAATATGCTATAACATGCTAACAAATAGCTAACTGACAGTTTAGTTTGTGGGCATTTGGATGAATAAAATAAATGCTGCTTTAGTTTAATTCTTGTATTTTGGTACTCCTTGAGTTCAGTGAAGATAGCTCCGAGATATAGCGTTGTATTTCATTATTCTTATTGGTCCGCCTTAGCTGTGTGAAAGAGGATGGATAACGTTACCGTGGCAGCTGTAGAGGGGACCGCTGTCTGTCCCCTGGTCGCTGAGGACATGGAGGGGATGGAGGGGATCTGCGTGATGCCTGACCTGAGCTCCATAAAGACCGAGCAGTCGGTGGGTCCGACCCCCGACGAGCCAAGCCCTCAAAATGTGGCCATGGGCATCAAGTTCATCCTCCCCAACCGCTTTGACATGAATGTTTGCTCCAGATTTGTGAAGTCTCTCAACGAGGAGGACAGTAAGAACATTCAGGACCAGGTAAACTCTGACCTGGAGGTGGCTTCCGTTCTGTTTAAAGGTATGATCTGCCTTCTAAGTGGAAATTTGTTTCTTTAATGCACAAGAAGTCATCCTGTGTGTACACTAAAAGATCCCTTTTCTTCCTTTCAGCTGAGTGCAACATCCAAACCTCACCGTCGCCAGGTATACAAGTACGTCACGTTTACACGCCTTCCACCACCAAACATTTCTCCCCGATTAAACAGTCTACCACACTGACCAACAAACACCGTGGCAACGAGGTTTCCTCCACACCGCTTTTGGTCCACTGTAAGTGCTGTTTTTTTTTTTTCTTTTTGTATCATTTAATCGGAAGTGTAACACATTAAGTTTTCCTCTTATTTTCCAGCTTTATCCATTCATCAGCTGGCAGCCCAGGGAGAAATGGTGTTTTTGGCCAGTAGGATTGAACAAGGTGGGCAGTTCATCTTTGTTTTTAGAGCATGCATAGTTTTGTCTTTCAGTAAAAGCAATTTCTTGTCATTGTGTGTTCCTCAGGGCCCTGTTCTCTATACCCTCTTTTTCTGCACATTCAGTTTTCCTTCTTTGCAAACACAATTCCAAGACTGCTCACCTCAATACTATGACTACTGATGAAGTTTAGTTCTGTAAACAGGGATCATCTTGTAATCCCTTAATTTTCTATAACATCCAACACTGATTTTATCCAATAAATAGAGGGATATTTTTTACATCTTATATGTTCCATAGGGGAAAAAACTTCAACATTGTCAGTCAGCCTTTAGCCAAAAAGTGCCTAACTTGGTGTAACTTGTTTAATATCACTTCTAATCCTTCTATAATGTGAACAAAACAATTTAAGACGTAAACACTACGATGATTGCTAATTTAGACCTAATAATCATGAACTACAGAAAAAGTGTACCCACAGTTCCCTGTTCTTGTACCTCTGCCACCTCCAACAGATTTTAATCTCAGGTGTATTTCTTTTCACAGAGACCGTAATCAATCTCCAAGACGACGAAGGTTTCACCCCTCTGATGTGGGCTGCGGCGCACGGACAAATCGCCGTTGTCGAGTTTCTGCTGCAAAACGTACGGCAGAACAAAACGGAGCACGTAGCGGTTATTGAATCGACTCTGAAAACATTCACTCTCTTTCTCTCTCTCTCTCGCTTGGCTGCAGGGGGCTGACCCAAATCTGCTGGCCAAAGGGCGGGAAAGTGCGCTCTCTCTGGCCTGCAGTAAGGGATACACAGACATAGTGAAGATGCTCATCGACTGCGGAGTGGATGTCAATGAGTACGACTGGGTATGAGCTTGATTCACGTCCGCTGCATCCCATTGTGGTTGATGTGTTTAACATAGATCTGGTTATGGAAGGAAACAATGTTGAACTCCCTTGATCGACCTCTGGGCGTCGCTGTTTAGACATTAACTTATCTTCCTCAGAATGGAGGCGCCCCTCTGCTGTATGCTGTCCATGGCAACCACGTGCGCTGTGTTGAGATTCTGTTAGGTAAGGAAAATTCATCTGCAGGTAATGACTTCGAGAGGATAAATACCCGTCTGTTTTGTTTAATCCGACACTAACGTGAAATGTGACTCGTGTTTTCTAGATAGCGGCGCCGATCCTACCGTAGAGTCAGATTCGGGATTCAACGCCATGGATATGGCCGTGGCTATGGGTCATCGAAACGGTGTGTGAGGAATAAACGTGTCTGATGGCTACATTTAGCTCTAAATACAGCGCTGGTTAGAGGTTTACATGCTCATCAAAGATGAGAATAATTATCCAGGAAATGGCTTCAGTGATTTTTAAAAACAATAATACAACGTGGAATTTAGTATAAATATTTTTCATCCTCTCAGTTTTTTTTTTTTTCCCGGCTAAAGTTGAATCCAGTTACATTTAAAAAAAATAAAAAAAACATTTTTTTCCCCTGTTGTGTAAATATAAATCAAATATTTTCTGAACTGATATCTTGAGATGTTGCGTCAATATTTTCTCATATTCTTCCTTCATGATGCCGTCTCATAAGGAGCATCAGCCACCAAAACCTCCCCCACAACATGATGCTGCCACCCCCATACTTAGCAGTTGAGATAGTGTCCTAACAATTGTTACAGTTTCTTCCAAATGTAGCGATTAACATTAGAGCCAAGGACTTAAGTTTTGGTTTCTTCAAACCACAGAAATAATCTAAAAATGAAAGTTTGCCGCATTTGCAATCGGACTTAATTCTGTTTTTGGAGTGAAGTCTTAATCATAGAGTGGCCTCTCGGCTCTTGAAAAAACCGGCTTTAAATCCTGCGGCTGATTGGTACATTTTTGCACCAAAACCACATCCATCAGTGGGACATAACTCTTTCCCGAGCATAGAACCATTGAAGATGCACATGTAACACCTGGCTTTGTTTCTTTGGTCATGTGGCGCCATCTACTGGTTCTACACTTGAAACAAATCCGTGTTTGTGTGTTCAGTTCAACAGGTGATGGAGGCCCACCTACTGAAACTACTGATGGGAATCAGAGAGTGAACTCCTGGAGGACAGACTCCTTGTGGGACGTCGCTTGGTGCTGGACAATCATGTAGCATGCCCTGGATTACAGCCTGCGGGAATATTTTGATCTCTTAAAAACAAATATATTTAATTCGTGTCGTAAAATCTTATTTATTTAATCTTGTGCACACGGCAGCTTGTTTTCACTTCTAACCCTTTTGGAAGCAGTCATGCTCTGCACTTTAACGTAATCCTCTGGAGTTGTAAACGTAATTGGAGCACACCGAAGGACGTGGAAGTGAGGTGGAGACGAGTCGCAGACTACATGTGATGTTTTAAATTAAGTAACGATTGGTTATTGGTTTTGTCACATCCTAATATATTATTACACCTTTTCCACCTGTTGTTAAACCTCCTGCTGACCTAAAAGAGGTAGAGTGGACCCCGTGTGAAGTTTTCCGTTATTTTTTTTGTCCCTGTGGTTTCGGGAACTGACGACCGTAACATCTGCCTCGCTTTTCCCGAACGTAGAGCTAGGACTGCGGGAAGGTTAAATAACTTTAACCATACTGAAATGGTTTCTAAAGTTGGAAAAAAACCAAAAAGTTGTTCATCATCACGTCTGGTCTTCACAGCAAGCACATTTCAGATGCACACTGAACCGTGAGAACATGAAGCTGGCAACATGTCGGTGAATTAACCGAATCTTTTTGTGTGTGATTTTTTTGTTTGTTTTTATTTGAATGTATTGCGGGCCATTCTAGGGTCAGTTGTGTGTTTATGTACAGCCACGTTTAGATGTTTTGTGAATTTAAAAAGACGGCACACTGCAAATCGACAGCCCTATGTGGTATTGTGGTGCTTCTTTTGCAGTTTTGTATAAAATGGCTTGTGCATTAAAACAGTCGTAATTTTGCCGTCTGTCCAATTCTATTCGTTGGTTGTTTTTAAAAAAAAAAAGTTACATTTTTACCATAAAAAATAAAAGCCGTTTTAAAATACAAAAAAAAAACTGAAAGGGGTGTGTGTTTTTTTTTTTTTTTTTTTTTAAACAATCTAGATTTTCTTTTAGGCCACAGTGTGATGTGGTTTTGTGAAACTTAAATTACATAAAATCCCATTAGTTGTGGCAATTTACCAAATTGGTTGCGAGTGGAAACACAAAGGTGCCCTATAATTAGCACTTTTTAGATGTGAAGGATTCTGCAGTTAAAAGTGCTCCATACTGAACAAACATCGAGTCACAAAGCAACCCAAGAAATTAGTTTGAATTGAGTTAAAAGACAAAATTTAAAAAAATCTGTTTGTAATTAAAGCTAAATCATTAAATGACTTTTGAAGAAATGATTATTCAAAAGTTCATTACACTTGTTAGTATGGAAAGAAATGTAAACTGTTACCATGGCTGATCATCCAGCTAACCACATCAAATCGGCTTCAGACCAGTGGTCTTCATTCTGTCAAGATTCAGGGCTTCCATTTTCATCCAGAGCAACATCATGTAGCTGGATTCCTGCAGGTTTCACCAATTCAAATTTAAGACCTTTTAAGACTAATGAGAATGCATTGCGAGACATAATGAACAAAAAACAAATGCATGAACAAAAAAAAAAAATATATATATATATATATATATATATAACTAAAAATCATACTGGTTAACACAGGTGAGCTAATGGGCAAGACAAATACCATCCAGCCAACTGGCAATAAACCTGCTTTTACGTTTGATGGTCATCAGACCAGCAAGGATATATTAGCAGCTAGTTATCAGTAAACAAACATAATAAAAAATGTGATTAGCTGTATGGCCGCAACCGCTTTGAGTCACAGTGAAGATGACTGCATGTGACTCAAAGCAACAAAGTCTCACAAGAAAACTACACATAATGAGATTAAACAGTCCTGCCACAGCAAAATTCAAGACCCGCTGTTAACTTGTTAGGCCCGTCACGGTAACAAAACAGAAATCGTCCCAGACGTTATTGCGATAAACAGTACCGTTTGTTTATAGACCACTTTCAAGTAACCTAATGGTAATGGCATAATAACGCAAGAACCAATTCTTAAAAATCAATAAACTTGAAATTCTAAAGAACATTTAACACTGAGACTGGAAGACAAAACAACAGAAACAAATACAATGAATTATGAAGTCTGTGAACAAAATTGTAAAAAAAAAGAAAAAAAGAGGGGGAGCTAGTTGAGACTGAGAAGAGAAAAACTTATGAATCATGTAAATGGAAGTTATTGAGCTCGTTTTATCATTTGATTCTTTGAGTTGCTTATTGCAACAGAACTTGTTTTTCATTGAATTGAAGAAATTTTAAGGCCTTAATTTTTGCATACACTTTAATGCTAATCCTTTAAGTTAGCATTAAACAATACAATACATTACAATTAAGAGTACAGGAGAATCATGAGGGTGCAAGTCAGATATTTGGTGAAAAGTGGCAAACATGTCTGATGAAAACATGTTTTGAAGCATTTTATCACCCAGTTGGAGGGAGAAAAAAACAAAAAACAGACGCATTGTTCTGTTAAGTGACAGTAGCAAAGGTTTATTTCAGATATGGTGATTTTAGCGAGGCCACAGTTCAGTAACAGAGGAAACGGATGTACAGCCGGGGGGCATCAGACACTCAATCTCTTACTGTAACTGTACATTAAGACCACATGAGCACGACAAGCATGTGGAGCGCCTGGTGGCAAAGAGGTGGACTGAGAAATAAACACACCTGAACACCGAAATACTGTGACCCCGGTTTCCATACGGAGTAATACTCTACAAAACGACTCAAAAGAAATGACTGAAGAGTGTGGCGATAATTAATTGAAGTGTTGCGCTTTTTACAGAAGGCTCAACGCCGACACGATGTCTCAACTTGCTCAGGTGTTTCGACTGTCAACTCTCCGCTTCTTCGATGCGAAACAACGTCTCGTGCCCCCTCCACTCCCCACGTGGTCCTGTTGAGTTCTGCCGTCTCCCATCTCCGCCTAGTTGGCCTCGTCCTTAGACGCTTCGTCGAAATTCTCCACCAGATCTGAAACGACACAAACGCGGAGGTCTGAACTGTCTGAGAGGGAGAGAAAGTCGCATCCGAGCTTTCAAAACGCTCCCAGGAAGAGAGTTTATCTGAAACCTGATTCCTCACTCGTACACAGACTTGCAATGTGCTCAACATACGATGCCTTATGAAAGCATTCACACAATTTACCGTTCTTTCGTCACAATAAAAACCTCAAACTTCACTGTATTTCAGATGAGGCCGACACAAAGTGGTGCACAAATTTGTCAAGAAGGAAAAAAATATACTAAGGTTGTTGTTTTGTTTTTTTTTTAAGTAAAAGAATCAACTTAAATTACAGCAATATAAAGGCCATGCTATGAAAATAAGTTTCTTGTCGACAAAAAACAGTCGCAGTACAAATTATGGCAAAGCACTTCAAGAAGTTGGCTTCTCCCTCCTCTGTGAGAACCACCATGTCCAAGTCTCAGAGGGTCAAAGGTTAAAATGGAAACAATTTTTAAAAACGTCTGGGCAAACAGCAGGAGAACAAAAGGAAACCCAACTCTATCAACAACGTGGTGGTGAGGGTAGTTAACCCCTGTGCCATCACGCGCTTTGACAGCAAAGCGTAATCGTTTGTTGCGTTAGAGAGGACCTGAGAAGTCCTGGGAAAAGCCGGGATCGCACTAATGACAACCTCATGTGTTTGGGTCCAACTTTCTCAGCAAAGAAAAGCAAATAAAGCCGAACATCGTCAAAAGACAGCGATGCATCCTGGGAAGGAAAAACCTGCGGCATTTTATTTATTTAAGGCGGAGGAGGAACATCTTGATGCAATGATCGCACTGCGGGAAAATCCCTCACCTGGAACGTCATCGTCCTCTTCTTCTACTGCTGCGATCGGCGCTTTTCCATCTCCAGCTGAAAGCAGAGGACGCAATCAAAGTTACCTCATTGGCAACGAGACCGGAAAATCGCGGCGTAGCTACGGAATCTGTGACGGCGTGGGGGGGTTGCGGACCCTGTTTGGGGAGAGCCTCGGCGAGTCTCCGCAGGCTCGTCAGGCTGTCGGCTCCCAGCTGGTTGAGGATGCCGGGCAGCATCTCGGTCAGCTGCTTGGTCTCGGCGTGGCCGGTGATGGTGAAGGTGTTGGCGGCGAGGGAGGCCTGCACTTTGGGGTTGTTGAAGTGGATCACCGTGCCCTGGTTCGTGAACATGTTCACCTGGAACGAGACGCTGAGGCGTTACCGAAGGAGACGGGCGCGGACAGGGGGGTGGCGGGTTCTGCCGGGCGCGGCGCCTACCTCTTCAATGCCGGAGATGTTGTTGACGCCGAGCTTCTTTAGGGAGAACTGGAGCTTCTTGTCGTCGGCGGTCGCCGTTCTGTGTACAACCTTCTTCTTTCTGCGGGCGCTTCCCTGTGGGAGAGAGGACAGGGAGGATGCGTCCCAAAGAGTCGTTAACTTCACACTGGAGAAATATTGGCCCTGTCCATCTTATGGAATTGTCTTTTTTTCCCCATGAATGAGTGATCTGTTTAAGTAGCATCTCAAATCAGAGATAGGCTCAGACTTTAACCACACAACTCATAACCATTGATTTTGATTTGTTCTTTTGAGCCGTTTTAATCGTTTGAAATCATTCAACCCAAATACGCTGCGTATAACGGCAAGACTTTACCTTTCCACCGATGCGGACTTGCGCTTGTAGTTTAGCGAGTTTTTCTTGATTCATTATTGCTTCTTTCATCTGCAAATGAAAAGATTGATATATTATAACACGGTGGTAGTGCTGCAGTTATTTACAGACAAATCTAAGTTATAAGAACATAGGACAACATGATGCAGAAATCTCAAGCGCACAAAGACACACCATGTAGATAAAGACATCCCACTGTCAGCTCAAACATTAAATTAGATTATAAACAATGAGTGAAGGTTTTGATCTTGAAATTAACTCACATGAACGACATTTTTGACTTTTGCCAACAGGAAATAAGAATGTAAGTGTAGCCGAGAGGAAATGATTCTCTCAGACACGGTAGAAGCCACAAAAGTTAGAAAATAAAGTCAACTTTATGTTCAGAACTTATTTCTATAAATTTGGATTCTGGAAAAAAAAAGAGTAAATAAGAAAAACTAATATTTTATCATAACAGCCGAATTTAAATTTATAAGGGATTCGTTCATTGTGCTGCAGAGCAATAAAACTAGGAAATGTTGAGATTTCACATATTTACAACAAGTAATTTGGTTATTTTCTCATGACAAAAATTGATAAATCTGACTTAATGAGCTTTTTTACAATTCTTACTTTTGAATAAGATGTTTTACTTCCAAATTTCTGACTTAATATCAACAATCTTCCTACTTCAAAAATTCTTTCCTTGTAAATATGTGCAATTAATCTCAAAATTTCAGAGTTTTCTTGTTTTTAGCAGAAAATAACTGTTTAGTAGCAACTTGGTATAACATATGAAAGTATTTCCTTAAGATGATAAAACTAGTGACAACTTCAAAAAAGAAAAAAATTAACAGGATTGGAAATTATGGAAAAAACGCAAACCTCAAGAAACATACATTTTTAAAGATATAGAAGTAGGCATCGGGAATCTTAATAGGACACCAGAAAGCAAAACTCCAACATTGTTCAAATCTTCCATAAGCAATCTACGAAATACTAAACTACTATAATTACAAAGATCGCAGGTTCAAACAATGTTCACGCAGAAAAAAAAAAAAACTCTGAGTGACTGATCCCAGAAATGTATCTGGGAGAAAGTAGAATCTAACCATTGAAATCAGATGCAATTTATTTTAACACCACTTCCCCCACAAGTCATTTCAGAAACAAGGGTAAAATAAGCAAACCCTGCCTTAAACAAACAGATTTGAAAAAAAAAAAAAAAAAAAATCAGGCTGTTCAGGTTTGACTTGCCAAATCCCATGAAAAAAATAATCACTTAATACCAAGTTGTAACCCCAATTTATTTAAATTCATTTATTTCTACACATTGTGTCATTAGTGCAAAACGGAGCTTTCTGCAAAACGCGATCTGATTGGACCAAAAAAAAAAAAAAAAAAAAATAAAAAAAAAGGAAAAAAATCACGCATATAAACACACATGCGCACGGAGCAGAATTGTCAGTGTGGGTGTGGTAATACTGCAAATGCTCCAGATAAAAGGTTAAAACCATATTAAACAAACAGTCAGTGAACACTGCATGACAAAAAAGCCAAAAGGACAAAATTACCCAATCCGCAGGACGAGTGCTACAAAACTCAAGCTATTCTCCTTATTTCTGGGAGGCACTTTAAACGAGCGAAGCCAAGCAAATAACAATGAAATATTATTAGTCGAACTAAATAAGCCAACAACACGTTATCCAACGTTAAAGGCAAGTTTAGTTAACCTGCATTCAGCCTAAATGAGTTTTTTATAGCTTTTTTTGCGAGGAAGCTGGAGGCTAACTTTGCCTAGCTTAGGTGCTAGCAGCACGGCCTGTCACACCGCCACACAGATCCGTGAGTAAAATTAGCTTCACACCGCGGCGGATATCAGCCATCAGGTCGGGAAAGGCTTTCGTTTACCTCTGGCCGTCTGATCAGGGGATAACAGTGCAGAGAAGAAAGTATTTAAAGCTCCTCACTGACCTGTAAACTAACAGCAGACACATGCGGGGAGCAAGATGGAAGCGAGAGAGGAGGGAGGACGTGACGTCAGACAAAGAAGAGAAGCGTAATTGGGGTTTTTTCTGCCCTGAGTTTAGTTCTGCAGGTTGCAAGCGACGCTCGGTCCGCATGAAAGTGTCTGTAAAACTTTCCTCAAGTCCCTTAAGTTAAATTTAAATCAATTAGTAGGTGTATAAAAACAGTTGTTGTACGTACACGTAGCAACAGTTACAGTTTGACGTCTGTTGGTTGATGTGATTGCTCATTTTTACATTAACAAACATGTACACATACAAACATAAGCAGCATGTTTGATTAGTGCTATGAATTATTAGTTATGACCCAACAAATAACAGAAACAGATTTCACAAAGACACAGCTTACTAAAACAGCTACAGGATTTTCAATAGATAGTTAAATAAGATTAAATACAATACTAAAGAAAACTAGACAGGTGCTTATAAAATGAATATTGTGAATCAGTTTTTCAAAGTGTCTATAAATGGATGGATATCACACAAATACTATTTTTGTACACATTGATAGAGTTCAGTCTTCTAAGTTTCTGGGTGCTTGTGGACATGCATACATATCATTAGGACCTCAAATAAAACTCAAAAATAACTGAAGCTTTAAAAAATTTCCAGAAGAAAAAAAAGTCAAATAATATAAAATAAAAAATATATAAAAATTAACTCAACACCTTCCCTGCCACAGGAGATTAAGCTGTGTTGATGTTTAGAAAGTATTGCACTAAATTTGTTACATCCACAGTTCCTTGCACTTGACTATTGGCTGCACTGGAGGTGAAGAGATAAACTCAGAGATGATTCAGTGATTAGTCCAGCAGCTGCTGCTGATTCCAAAACATCAGTCTTCATTTTTCACATTTGTCTCAAGAAGGGCAGAATGCAACACTTCAAA
>NW_015114427.1:91375-105716 GCF_001443285.1 Poecilia latipinna | reverse complement strand
GGTTATTCAAGCATTTATGTTTAGGTTAAAGTCTCTGCATCTCACACTTGTAGTATCACGTTTATTTGGATGAAAAAGTAGGACGCAGGGGATAAGTAGCAGGTGCCAGAGGTTTCCGAGCATTTTTTGCACATATTCTTGATGTATTTTCATTTATAAATTTATACAGAAATATATATATGCTTAAAATAAATAGATGATTCAATAAGAAAAAAAAGTTGCTCTATTATCACGATAAACGTTTGACGATAAACAGATATCTGTCTATTACAGATCTCTTTGTGAGTCTGCTCTACGTACATTGAACTGTCAGTCAATTTATATATTTTAAGAAATTTTAATACCTTTAGGATGAACCGGTTAAAACCACCAACATTCACATTTTGAGCAAATTAAACATCAGCTATTGTTCAAAATATCAACGACAGGGAAAATAAAACCCCACTTTCGATTAATTTTGGCGTTAGTAAGTGATGTCCTTAAAAAGCGAAATTATGGTCAAAGAGATGTTTTTGCTCTACGCACAGAAAACAAACAAACAAACAAAAACATCAGCACAAGAATATAGCCTATGTAACATTGACAAAATAACTCCAGCATTCTGAATTATTCAAAAATGAATCAAGTTTTAGTCAGGCACTGTGTGTGAGCTGGTGAAAGTGCTGCGACCCTTGGAGGTTTTTTCTGTTTTTTGTACGGGACCATTTCCCCGCTAGATGGCGGTGCAAACAAGGGAACGTCTGAAACGTTTGGGAGGGGGAGGGGAGGGAGCACACGCAAACAAAACAGATCCCCTTGGAAAGGGAAGTTACCTTATCAAGTTCTAAGCCTGAACATGGATTTTTTTTTATGAACCACAGCTATTTTTTCTTTATGCATTTTTAATATATAAATCAATAAACAAACAAAAACAAAAAAAACACGTCTGTTTTCCTTCTTTAATAATGTAAAAATAAAAACTGAATTCTTTTCAAATTTCGATTTATTTATTTACTTGCTTGTCATGTTTATTTTGTACTTTAAAAAAACATCGAAACTGTACTTGGAAAAAACAATATTATTTCGAACAATAAATGTGATGAAGTGTTTTAAATCAACCTCAAGATGAGCCAACTATAAGCGAGCGAGCCAGAATTTAATTAAATTCAATTTGCTTATCTATTTACTCATTACTTAACGCATTAAACATCAAAGAAAGAACCCAAAAGATTAGTAAATAATAATAATAATAATAATCCTAAAACAGGAAAATAAATGTTAAATAAGAATTTTGCGATTTTTGCCTGACATTCATTAAGCTTGACGTCTTCTGCAATGCTTATTATAGAATTCACTTTTTGTGTTGTTTGTTAAACCAGACAAATACGATAAAATATAAATGGCGCCATAAAATAATAATAAAAAAAATCCGAGTCTATAGCCGCTCTCCCACAGCACCACGGATGCAGCCGGCTCTAGGCCCCGACTGCATGTACATGTGGGGGGTGCTGCCTGCTCTGCGTGACCCGTGACTGATTCGAGTTAACAGCTGACTCTTTCCTACTACAAATGGCTCGCAGGATAATCTGGAGAAGTGCGGGATCACGCAAACTGGGAGCGCCACTCCCAGGAAGCGGGAAGAAGAGAAATAAATGGCCAATCACTGAGCTTCCTGTATAATGTATTTTTAACCCCTTTATTTCACCCCATTTTTATTCTTATTATATTGTATGTAAATTGAGATAAATGGAGACATGCGCGTCCTGATAGCAATTGGCTACATTTCTAACAAATAAACGCATTAGAAGAGTTTGGAATGCATAAAAAAAGCATTAGAAAACATCTTTCCTCAAAAGAAAAGGACAACCTGAGTTTTCAAATTTAATTTTTATTATATTATTGTTTTGTCTTTTTTTATTTGCATGCTTCTCGTTTGCCTCTGTGACGTTTCCTCCCCCATGTGATCAGGGCGGTGGTATAAATTTAAAGAAAAGACCCGCCCCTTGTGAGATCTAGGTTTGCCCGTTTCGCAGGTTCTCCCCCCCAACGCACACATTCAGTCTTACAACTCCAGGGTTCGAGCTTCAGTCTGTGAACTGCCTAACCTCCCAAGAAAGAAAAGAGAGAAAAAAGAAGAAGAAGAAAAAAAAACCTATGGAAACAGCGCAAAAAACAGCGGACGTTTCTCTCCTGCGCCTCTCCTCTCCCTCTCTTCTTATGAGTTTTTGACGTGTTTTTGGGGGGGTTCAGGGGCAGCTCGGAGCGCACAGATTGAGCCATGACTCTGAGCTCGGAGATGTCGGATGCCTCCCTCCTTTCGGAAGAGACCGACATCGACGTGGTCGGCGAGGGCGAGGACGGCGACGGCCACACGCGCTCCTACGTGGACGAGGTGGCGCAGATGCGGGACGGCATCCTCCTGACTGGCTCTCCTCCTCCTCCTCCGTGCCTGCAGGACGGCTCCACCTCCACCTCCTCCTCCTCCAGGGATGCCTTCAAGCCGGCGGGGAAGAACGCCCTGGTGAAGCCCCCTTACTCCTACATCGCCTTAATCACCATGGCCATCCTGCAGAGCCCCAAGAAGAGGCTGACGCTCAGCGAGATCTGCGACTTCATCAGCAACCGCTTCCCGTACTACAGGGAGAAGTTCCCGGCGTGGCAGAACTCCATCCGGCACAACTTGTCTCTGAACGACTGCTTCGTGAAGATCCCGCGCGAGCCCGGGAACCCCGGGAAGGGCAACTACTGGACGCTGGACCCGGAGTCGGCCGACATGTTCGACAACGGGAGCTTTCTGAGGCGGCGGAAGCGCTTCAAGCGGCAGCAGACGCAGGACTTGCTGCGGGAGCCCAACGGCTTCATCCCCGCGGCGGCGGCGGCGGCAGCGGCGGCCGCGTACGGGTACGGACCGTACGGCTGCGGCGGCTACGGCATCCAGCTGCAGTCCTACCACACGCACTCCGCGCTGTTCGCCTTCCAGCAGCAGCAGCAGCAACAGCAGCAGCAGCCCAGACATTCCCACACGCACATCCCCTCGCCGTCGCTTATGCCCACCAGCACGGACCTTGCCCGGAGCAGATTTTACCCGCAGCTTGGGTCCGCTCTGGGCTCCGCATCCCCGGCGCAGAAAGCGAGCCCCCCGGCGCAGCAGCAGCAGCCGCCGCCGCAGCCGCAGCAGCGTTCCCCCTTCTCCATAGAGAGCATCATCGGCGGGTCGCTGAGCCCCGCCAGGACTCCTCCTGTCATTGTCCCGGTTTTACCGACCTCCCTGGGGCTCCCCAGCCAGCCGCAGTCCGTCCACCCGGAGGCCGTTTTAGTCGAAAACTTCCCGAACAGAATTATTGGCGGCACTAGCGCCTGTTAAAAAAAAAAAAAGTCTTAAAACTGCAGCAACAACACAAAACTTATCAAAAACAGAAACAAACTCCCTCTCCCCTCTTTGAAGGTAGGATTATTTTTGTACGTTTGTTTGCAGCAGAATGACGGACATGCAGGAAAAAAAAACACTATTTGTGCCTATATTCATGCTGTTAATGAAACTATATATTTATGGTATGGGTTTTTTATTATTATTATTTCAGTGAGAATCAAAAGGATTTTTTTGACCTCGAATTTTTCTTGTATTTTATCAAAACGTGATTAGTTTCAGTCACTGTTGTTTTCTTTAGGAGCGTCTCAGGACAGGTTCTAAGTGATCACATGTTTTAAATTGTGTCAAACACATCCATCATTTTTATATATTATTATTTTATGAACAAATCAAAACAAGATTTAAAGGTTTTGATTTGAAGTTTGTATTAAAGGAAGAAGAAGAAAAGAACACGCAAGCAGCAAAGTCATTTATAATTCTGTTGCTGTGCGTTTTGATTTTAAGTAATGAAAGCATTGTACATTCTCTTTTTTCTTTTTTTTTTTTTTTGCCAATTATGGTGTAACTGAGGTGTGATATTTTTTACACAATTTGTTTATTAAGAAGAATAAATTTCTCTTTTTGTTTTGCAACTGAAAAAAAGACGAGACAATAGCCTGTTTGGGAAATCAGTTGAATTGCTTTTGAGCTTTCTGGTGCGTTTAAGTGCAAAGTCAAAGTGCAGGAATGACCACTTACAGTGCGGTGTACGCAGCCCCTGCAACCAGGAAGGACAGGTTACGTCTGGCTGATGAGCGTGTTTCAGCCTCTGTGCGTGTGTTCACAAATGTAGGCTGAAGCACGCTGGTCTCGGTGCCACCGCTGCACGTTTTGGAACATGCGCAAATGGGCCTTGCGTGTCCATCTGACCTCTCTCACACTCATCCTCGTAATTGCGGTGAGCGGACAGGAGGGTGTCAGCCGGGTGAGGCAGGGCAGGGAGGGAGGGGGTGCGGCTGTGTTCTCCCTGCCGCCGGGTCACAGATTTACACATCATGGCCACAGTGCTTGAGAAAAGACATAATAATAATAATAATAATAATCATCCAGGATATGCTCCCGTTTGACACACACCGATAAGAAAAATTATTCGAATTTGACGGTGAATAATCGTTCCTGAAAAGAATTGTTTTAGAAGATCAACAGTAAGTAAGCTGACCGTTTTTAATATTAATTATTTAACAAGTAGAGTAAAAATTCTCATTTTTTAAAATCATTTTTACGCAGAATAATTAGTCACACATGCTCTAGTTTTCTTTTTAAAGATTTTATACTATAAAAAAGAATTCAATTTTAGTGATTAAGATATTTGAATCTGAACAAACTATGGTCATTTCTGAGAATGAAGTGCAACATAAGCTAAATTATATATATATATATATATATATATATATATATATATATATATATATATATATATATATATACACACCAATAATCCAATTATCATTTATCTTGTGTGGCATTCAGCAGAAAGAAGTTGCATTGATATGCTTATATGAGTTGCAAAGTGAATTTTTTTAATTGAAAAGATAATTTTTTACCTAATTTTTTTAATTGAAAAGACAGAATTCTTATAAAGATTGTGACTGGGAAAGTTTTGGTGCTGGTAACAAGTTTAGAAGAAAGAGCTATCGTTGTTAAAGTTGGTTAACAACTCAAATTCTTACTCCAACAAAGAAAACGTCTCAACCACATGTCTAAGGACAACTAGTTGCCTTTACTAAGCTACTGATTCAAAGTAAAACCCATGTAAACACCCCAGCCTCATTATTATCTGCTGACCATCTGAGTCTAGCTAGTTAGCAGTTTAGCTAACAACTGAAACAGTTGGTACAATTTGTGATAAATAAATAAAAAAATTAAGCGAGTGAAGTCATAATTTAAACGTCATTGGAAGCTAAATTCATGTACCGATAGGCTTGAGACAATGTTATTGAATGTATTCACATTTCCAAAATTCGTTTTTACAGTGCATCTTGCCCTGTTGAGTTTTGCTGTGTGTTTTGTTTTGAAGTAATGAAAGCATTACTTCAACACTAACAACGTTAGTGTTGTCCATAAATTAGGTAAAACTGAAGAGGAACCTAAGTTCTCGATGTAAAAACAGAACCTCTCTCAACTTTTATTCATATAAACACTTTAGCCTTACTGTTCTCTGTGTGTTCTCTCTTCACTGCACACCAAATGTGAATAGCTAACGGTTCAATAATTTAACAACTTCAGCTCACTTCAAATAATAATCAAAAAATGTAGGTAGGATTGAAAACTTAATATTAATTGGAAATTGAACGTACAAATATATGAGTTTGCGGGAGTTCAATTATTTTAGTGTATAATATTTAATATTTTCTTAGCATGACGTTCAATGCTAAAATACGTTTGGAAATTGGGATTATTACTGATGAGACATGTAATTTTCATTAACTTCGAAGTTAATTCATAAATTGCAAATCTGCCAGGGAAAAAAAAAGTTGACATTTTGGCAGCAACTTGATCGGTGGGTAAATGTGAGTGTTGGAAGTTAGAACCCCTTCAATCCGCTTGATTTTTATTTATTTATTTACATTATACGTCCATTTGTTTCAGATGTTTTCTGCCCCTTTGGAGTGTTCACTTATGCGTTTTTTACTGCAGAAAGAAGCCACACAATTGCCCTATTTTTTCGCATAAAATCAAACCGCTTTCAAGCATCTCGGATATATGCAAGTATACTTTGAGATGATGCATGTGGTAGACTTTTTTTAAATTTTAATCAGTCCACATGGTTGCCTTAAAAAAATAAATAAATAATTAAAAAAAACTATACAGCCTGAGCGCTTCCGTGACTGGATGTGTGCGCCCGCCGCCTGCGTGTGTCTGCCTGCGCTGATCCACAGAAACGTGAAGCGCGTAGTAGATGGCCAAATTGGTACAGCGCTTAGAGCCAGTTCAGTGGGCCACGAGAGGACAGCTATTGCGTGATGATGTAACACGCAACGAGAGACAGACGGGCACACATACACACTGATACAGAACACACACACACACACACACACACTGAAGAGCGAGAGAGAGAGAGAGAGAGAGAGAGAGAGAGTAAAGAACGAGGTCAGCTGAAGGCTTGTTTACAAATAGCAGAAGTGAAATAGAGACAAAAGCTAAAGTAAATGCGGAAATGATAAATCATGGAATCATTTCCGGAATTTATATCTGGCATTAATTGGGAATGTAGGGAATACTTATTAATTATTATTATTATTATTATTATTATTATTATTATTATTATTATTAAACCCTCTGGCATATTTGCAGTATTAATGTATGTCGGGCGTTAATTTTCCTATGTGAATTGCTCTTATAATAACTGAAAGCATTTTTGGAACAACCTTACCTAGAAATACGTTCCGTAAATTGTTTAAGTGGCCGATTCGGCGTAAATCAACCACTGAATTTCTTGAAGTGCTTTTTTTCCCTCCACCTCCTCTGTTCTCTTGGGAATATAAGAAATTTTACTCAACTCACCTGGCATCTGACTTTATTTTTTTGTTTTTATTTGTAAAAAAAAAGAAAAGAAAAGAATCGTAGATTAAAATGTAAAAACGGTTCAAGTGATTTGAGGTAATTAATAAATAAATAAATAAATAAATAAATAAATAAATAAATAAATAAATAAATAAAAGACGCAAAAACACCCTGCCGTAAAATAGAGATCAAATCACCTTGGAAATATCTGTTTACATCCTCCACTTCCTACATTGATTTATTAATTAGTTTATTCTTAATAAGTGGATGGCTATATGTTTATTGAACTATTGCATAAGATCGCTCAGCTTCCCCCCGCTTAATAAGACTAAATAACCTTAAGTTTCGAAAGGATTATGGAAAGTGTTTAACACAGAGATTCGACACTACGGCTGAAAAAAATAACAAATAAATAAATAAAGCAAGAACGAATGAAAGAAAGAAATAGATGCGTTGGGAACTAGGAAGTGTTGGATGTCGGAGGGTGCAGTGAGGTGGAGGTAGAGGAGACCTGCGGCTCAACGTGTCCATGGATCATGTGGCCATCATCCTCCTTGAGCATGACTGAAGCCCAGTTAGCAGTTTATCCTGCGGGGTCACACGGGTCATGAGGAGAGGGGATAAAGCAACATTCAGAGCAGAAAAGACTCGTGGTTTAAAAAAAGAAAAGGAAGAAAAAGTCAAGTTAAGTTTCTAAGAAAATTGTAACAAAAAAAAAAGAGCACAAAATGATATTTGAGTTTGAGCAAACAAAGGGTTTTGGTGCAAATGTGTCTGATTCTTACTCTGGTTTTGGTTCTGACTCTGTAGATGTGTTTTTGAATGAAAAAACTGAAAAGCAGAAAAATGTACAAAAAGTACAAGAAAAAAAAAATAATTTTCATGTTCAGAAAAAATTTAAGTATACATTATTTTTAAAGCAATCAACGAGGATAATCCAAGTACACATGAAAGTTTTTCTTGTAAAATGTATATTCACAACAGAATAAGAAAAAGTAACTTTCTTTTTTTTCTTCTTCTGTGTACCAGAAAAAGTGCTGAATTTTTAACAAAACTGTTTTGTTCATTGCTAATTTTATTAATGAGGTGATAGTTTTACAAATATATCTTACAAATGTAAACAGTACATCCTGTTATTTAAATAAAATGTTTAGATAACTAATCATTAAATAAATATTTTTAAAAACTTTAAAATAAAACTTTCAACAAAATACCTGAAATTGCTTGAAAACTTTGACTTTTGGTGACTAAACCCTCCCGCCCACTCCAAAAAAACCCTGACTTGTATAATAAGCACTATGTAATATTGACAAAAAGATCACAATAATTTAATTCTAATTGCAGAATTTTATTTAAAACTCAATCGATGGAATTAAGTTCGATAATGAAATAAAAGGAGTGAAAACGTAAACATCGCCCCTACCTTCATAAGAACCAGGATGTTTTCTCATACTCCTTTTTTATTCATTTTGGAAGTCGTTTTAAAAATGCATTTCTAATAAAACCATTGATTATTTTCATTAAAACACATCAAAATGTCGTGTTTTTACATAAAACATAAATGTATGCTGACAGTGTTCCCTCTTTATCTTCCTGCAAAACAAATGGAGCTCTGACTTCTTAGTGTTTCACTCCAACTACTACAACAATAAAAAGAGAAGTATCTTTCCTCGCAGGTTATGCAGGTTATCTTTTACAACATAATTTCAGTTTTAAAAGATGTAAAAAAAAATAAATAAATAAAAAAAAAAAAAAATTGAACATTTATTGAACTGAAGCCCAGAGCTGCAAGATCCATAGCAACCCCCCTACCCCCTGGTTCTCTCCATCTGCTATTCAGCGTATGGGAGCGTATGTCTCTACGCTCAGCATGTCTGCCTCTAATAGGAGCTCCGCTTTCTACCCCTTAAAGAAGTTTGGGAACTAATGCCACCCCTGAATGCTACCCTAATTAGAGGCTGCTCCAAACTGCAAGGACCTGCTGCACAACGGTGGCTTTTTTCCATTTTTGTCAAGCCATTGCATTTTTCTTTCTTCCCTTCTTTCTTTCTCTCTCTCTCTCTCTTTCTTGCCATAAAGCTATTAATAAATAAAAAATAAGGAGTGCCACATGGCTCAGTGGCAGGACATCGACTCAGTTTGATTCCCTTCTCCCCTTCTCTCTCTCTGCCCTCCTTCCTGTCCAGCTAATGAACGATTGCCACAAAAACCTTAACTAAATAAATAAATAAAAAGAAATAATAGGCAACTGTAATAATTTTTAAAAAATAAATCCTTTCCCTCACTAAAAACAGCAAGTGAACACCATATGTGGATGATGACGTGCTACTGGATCCACGCAGAACACCTTGTTTTTCATCAAACAAAAGGACATTTTTAGTGTTGAATGTTGAATGAACATGTGGTCGCTCACCGGGAATGTAGAAAAAGGATTCAGTAAGTACTTTTGATTACAATATATAGATATTCAGAAAAAATGGGTGAGCTCGGATATGTAGCTTGAGCAGGGTGTAAACACCTGGGTCACCTCGGCTCCTGTCGAGGTTGTTTGTGAGCATAAAGTTTTTCAGGTAAGAAATTGATTTCCATTAGTGTTTTTTTTTTATTATTATTATTCCTTTAACACCCTCTCGCATATTATTACCCACTAGATTTTTATTTTTATCCACGACCATCAGAACATTCAACTCCACCTGTTGGTAGTTAATCTAATCCAGCTGGTTGTATTCTCTCTGTGGGATATTGCACTTCTGATACTTACTTTTTTATTTTACTCTGCTTACATTTTGACTGTATTTTGTGTTACTTTTAAATAATATTCTCTCTGCAGGGATCAACAATGTAATCATGAGCTGAATCTGTAGCATTAACCTAAAATGACCTTTTACTTTTACATATGAACAACATGTTTTTGGGAAGTGGGAACTAACTACAGACAAGCTTGTGTGGCATCACTCTGGAGTAATCTTTTGACAGAGACGTTGATGAATGTGGTGAAAAACCAACGAGCAAATCACGGTTAGGTTATGTGGACAAAAGGTGAGACTTGCACAACGACCGTACGGCTTGCTAATATGACTTAGTCTGCTCTGGTGACGCAGTCGATGTTAAGGAACAGGGCTCAAACATGCCTGTACGAAAATGTCAGCATTTATCTGAATTCTGCCAGAACTTTTAAAAATGCTCCAAAACACAGCATTTAGGGGCAAAGTGTGGTTATTTAGAGGCAGACTGGACTTGGAGCAAAGAGTTTTTTTAATGTCCACCTAGGGTGCCAAACTGTTGCTTTCATACAACATTTCTCTTGACTTTTCCTCCCTTGACTTATAAATCTTGACTTTATGAACTTAAATTTTTCTCCAGCAGACGTTAAAATTCAATGTGTTGTGGGTTAGATGTGTGTGTGTGTGTGTGTGTTTTTAATTATGCCTGACATCTGCAATCCAAATGTAATTAATGCATTATTGGCAATGTTCAACTGCTCACTATTTTCTTCCCCTTTTACATATAAGTGTTTTCCAGTTCTGATCATGGAAATCCCTACAGCTGAAATAAGATACAAAGAAAAAGGAACTGTAACAAAGATTATAACATGTAACCCTTCTGATCTTACACAGACAAGCCCAGGGCATTCACGATTCCCCCGTAAAGAGAGTTACAGTAACAGCAGCAGATGCATGAAGTGCAGAAAAAAAAAAAGGAATTAAAGACTCTGGCCCGGAGCAACCTCTCTGCAGACGGGGGCCGCCGAGGAGAAACTTTCAAGCTTTCACCACTTCGCGAAGTGCAAACTCACGCGTCCTTGCACATAATTTATTTAGCCGAAGACTTTCTGGAGGTGTTTTTATTTATCCTCCAATCTTTTTGCCTGTCTCACCCCGGCGTGAACCCTCAGATCCGGGGGATTCTGCTGCAGAATTATGCGGGCCCGCCTCTCACCGCATTTTTCACTTTCTTTTTTAGCCCGCGCGCGTGTTTGCTTTGGCATGCTAGCCACTCGTACAAACAGCCGGAGCCTCGTAGCTTATCCATCACGCCTGTGCAGAATGTGATGATAAAATAACAGGGCCGGCCTGAAACAAACCATTTGTTACGGCTGGATTTATTATTCTGTCCACTTGAAACGAAGTACAGAGGTTACCTAGACATCTCCTACTTAGGTTACAACAATAAATAGAGCAAAAAAAGAAGAAGAAGAAGAAAAAAAAACGAGCCGTCTCTAGCCAGGAGAAGTCCCCAGTGGCGGCCGCTCCGCGGAACCCTCCGAGTCGAGCAGCTGCGTGATGTCACCGCAACATCCGCTGACTGTTTGCATCCAAAACATCATCAAGCATCTCTTGCCGTTGCCGTTCGGCGGAGAGTCTCGCCTTCGCCCACCGGCTTCAGGCCTGATTAGTTACATGCAACAACGCCTTTCGGTCATAAACACTTCATCAAGCTCCGGCAGCCCGTTCATCATCGTGACACCCGCAGGTAACCCAAACCCCGAGCTGCAGCTTGACGCAAGGCAGAGCCCAAACAGTTCTTCTAAACACAGACTGCCAGAAGTCTACACAGCAAACACACACAGACAGAGAGAGAGAGAGAGGTGAGTACAGCACGGCTTGTATGTGTGCTTAAAACAGAGCCGGTCCCAGGAAAACGGGGGTCTTGAGCAGAGCTTGATTTGGGAACCACCCATTCTATAAAAGCCTCAAGGACAGTAACTAATATATAAACAGTAAATAAATAAATAAACTCTGTTTACTTGACCTTAAAACGCAGCTGTAAACCCATTGGTACAGGCAGGCTTTTGATTTCATTTGATGAAAAAAAGAAAATAGATCATTCTTTGCCGACCGTCAGACTCTGCTGAAGCTTTTCAAGAGGACGAAGTAATAATGAATAATAATAATAATAATAAATCTAGCATGATAAAACATGTTAGATTTTACATCATGTAAAGAAATGCTGCAAGAAACTTAAAGTACAACAATGAGTAGAGCAAAAACGAGCCATTTCATGCCAGGAGATTAAGATTGTTGACTTGAGATAACATTTATCTGCTAAGTATTCACGGCAAGCTGAAAGTAGCTATGTTTAGGTATAAATTAAAGCATGTAGTAACTTATATTGGGGATTTCAGAAATCAGCATTCGCTCAAAAACTACCAAATGTTTCCAGCCTACTAGTGTTTCTAATCTTAACTCTAGACAAGTGTCAGACATGCTGCATTTCAACACAGATCCTATCGTGGATTAAAAGCAGGCGGACCAAAAGCCTGTGTATGTTTCCATTGCTTGCAATGTAACACTGTTCACATGTAGGGGGAAAGAAAAAAAAGAGACTGAAGCGCTTCAAAGCTTTCTGTCCACGTCGTCTGCATTATGTCACTGATTCCTCAGCGATGATGGCCCTGTCACTCAAGAAGCCAAAAGAAATAAAACATCCCCGACTGGAAGCCACCCATGTGGCCCCATTCATTTCTTATTTTCCCTCCCTAAACTTCCTCCCCCAAACCTTCCCCTTCTGTTGGTGTATTTCTCTCCTTCCATCCTCTCTCGTTCTCTCTCTCACTCCAGCTCTCCACCTCATTGACTCAACCACAAAGTGTCTGTGGCAGATGATTCGGATCTGTGAATGGAACGGTGGTGGGGGGAAAATGTCGGAGCTGAGACTTTGGGGCAGTTGTTTTCGAGTCACCCCTGCTCTATCTGTGTCGCTGCGTCCCTTTCGGGCTTTCTGGACGTCTCCCAAAATATCCCGTCTCGCTGTTTGACAGACGTTGCTCCTCTCGCACAGCGAAGCATCAGCCCACAATTGGATCCAGACGTCTCCCTGCACAAGTTCCCGAATAGCTTTTATTTATTTTTTATTTTTTTGCCAAAATGCACACCACATAAAAGACGAAACTGATGTTGCTTGCAACATGTCGGGGGAATCTGATTTCCTTTTAGCACACTTCATGGCAGTGGGGTGAGGAGAACTTTGGGACAGGCGTGTTCGTCTTCCAGAGCCTTGAAATAGTGCCACCATGCTGTCTTTGTTTCGCGGTTATGCGACTGAATTCTTTCTACAAAGGCATCAGCAGCACTTAGTGAAATTAAGAACAGGCCTTGATATTTTTCCCACTTTTGTCAAATTGCAACTATAAACTGTAGAGCGTTTTACTGTAGTTTTAAAAGATGTGGCTAATATTTTTCAGTACATTTGACAGGTGGAATAGTGTAACATGCTGTAAAAACCTTTCAAGTGTGGATACAAGGATAAAAGTTTGCATGCTCACCTCTCATGCTGTATGTCGTTCATATTTTTCCATTAGCCACGTGAATTGACAGCCATTTTTAAACATGGCCGCCATTTTTGAACCTCTTAAGCCAACACGTTACACCTTTTCATGACCCGGATGAATTTTATGTCACTTCATATGTTTTGAATTCTGGTCATTCTGTTCAGACAGCTTCAAAAGTAATAATATGTGGCAAAAGCAGAACTAACTTTGATTGGATGTGTGACACAGACTGGTTAGCGTTAGCTTCTGCTAATGTTTTAATGTGGTAAGTGGTTTAGCATTAGTGGAGCAAGTATTCTTGCTTAGGGAATTAGTGGTTAGAGAGCATAATTTTTTGGTTGACTATTCCAACCACTGGCAATAACTACGTTTTAATGCAAACGTCCATTACTCCATTACCATCATGACGGCCATTTTGAAAAATGTAAAAAAAATTAAAAAAAGGAAATTCAAGACTAAGAAAATATAACTAATTTCTACAGCTTAAAAGATGTGGGCTCTGATTTGACATCAAATACATTTAACTAAGTGGTGATTTTAGTTAAAAGAAATGTTAGTGCATGATAACCATGGCAACCACCATGAAAAACAAATATGAGAAAATATGATTTCTATGAGCAAAAAAAACAACAACAACAACAAAAAAACTAATCTATGACATGTATTGGAAAATTTTGTGCCAAAATAAATTTTCCTTGACGATCGCAGCCATCTTAAACAAATGGCTGCCATTTTTAATTTTTCAGTCGCTAACATGTTTGTTTTTTTTTCCGAAACAGGCCCCTTTGAACATCTTTGCCAAGTTAGGTTCTTGTGAAAAATTTTGCAGAAATATTCAATGGTGTGCTGCACTAGAACTCGTCTGCAAACACAAACTTTGAGACACAAACATCCCAGGTTTCCATATCTGCAGAGAGAAATGGTTCCCGTTCTTCGCAAAACAGCTCAAAATCCAGCATATTGGATGGAAATGCCGTGAGAAATTAAAATGCCAAGCTTTAACAAACTCTCTCAACTGGTGCCTTCTAATAAATTCATTTTCTTTGCCTGGATGTATGAGGGTCAATTCTCAACCAGTCTCATGTTTTGTTTTGTTTTTTTTTTGTATAATTTGCATTGTATTTTAACTCAATCCACATTCCCTGTGTGCAAGGGCGTAGGAAAGAGTCTGTCATTGG
>NW_015114427.1:80148-86240 GCF_001443285.1 Poecilia latipinna | reverse complement strand
TGTGCCTGTTGGAAAAGCATCCCCCAAATCATAATAACCCCAACACTAACCATGTCTCACAAAAAGTCATTGTGTCGACACATTTCCCTTTGCACAAGAGCAAAGGGAAATTAATAACCAACCACAGCACCCTTTAATATTTGCGAAAAATAAATTGAAAGTTGTTTCATTTTCCATCCACTTCCCAATTAAACTGATTGATCTAAAAAAAAATAAATAAATAAAAAACAAGAAAAAAAAACTTTGCATTTAAGTTTGTGGTTGTAATGTGACAAACTGTGAAACAGCTGAAGATTATGTTTTCCAGGCACTGCGAGTAATGACTGGGTAATGCCAAGACAAAGGAGAGTTCAGAAGGTTTGTGAGTGGGGGAAACAGTGAGCAGTCACTTTTATTTGTCACCTCAGAGGAATCTGGAGGCTTTTTTTCTTCCTTTGTACTAACCTGTTTCCATTTATTTTTCCTGCACAGTTTTAGATGAATGAAAACACACACCTCGTGTGCTATAGCAATGTTGACTCATCCCCGACGGGTGGAATTAAACTGTAAAAACACACATTATGCTATAAAAAAAAAAAAAAAACTTTTTGTAGGCTCCGCTAGTGTTAAAACTCCGATTGGTACATCCAGCTCTCAAGACGCCGCTTCATTTGATACTTCCTCCCTGGGCAGTTGGCGCTTCCTGTGCCCTGTCACAACACTTTCGGGGGCCTCTATCAAAGTATACTTTTGCTGCTGGCGGGTGGTGGGGTTCGGCCGCCTCTGTGCTTCAGGGTGGCCGAGCCCCCACGGCTCTGGACAGATATCCGTTTGACACTACAGTTGCGGCTCCACCGGCAGGTAACTGAACCCAAATGCACAGCACGGCGGGGGGGCTGGAAGACCTGCTGAAACGTAGCCCACCTCCAGTGTTAGCACAGGCTAAACTTACCGGATGGATTTCAGTGCGGCGTCGTCGCTGGTGTAAGATGGACACGTGTGAGCAGAACCGCTCCGTTCAAATAAACCGGAGCGTTTCACGGAGCGGCAAAGAGCTTTTTTTTTTTTTTTTTTTACTTATGTGTTTACTGAATTACCGTGGTATCGACCTGTTCAGAGCAGTTTTATCTCCAAGGTTTAGAGAGCCTCTCTCACGCTTCCATTTTGCCCTCTTGTGTCCCGTTAAAGCTAGAAAGAGGCTTTTACACCCCCATGCATACATTCGGCGCGCACGCTCTCCTGAATGTGAACACCAAAACTAATTACCGACCGTCCAATAATGGTGATTCAGAGGCATCAATATGCACGCAGCGATCTCTAAACAGCAAAAAAAAAAAAAAAAATCTGTTGATGCCCAGAGTCAGTGCGGACAAAAAGAACAGGGGTGAGGATGTGGAGCATTTCATATTTACACAAAAGATATGTCAGGCTGACATAAGGCAGTGATACTTTTTAAGGTTTTTACAATTACAAATAAAAAAACTTTGGGACATGCATGTATTTTTAGCTGGCGTTCTCACTAAGACCAGGAAGATGGAGCACATTGGCCCAGTTCTAAGGTCCCTACAGCTCAGAGAATAGACTTTAAAATAGTTTATAAGTCTTAGCACCTCAATACATTAAAGATCTCCTGTTGCTGTATCAACCTTCCAGGCCCCGCAGGTCTTCTGGTTCTGCTCTGCATCCCTGGAACCAGAACCAAACACGTAGAAGCAGCATTCAGCTTCTATGCACCACAAATCTGGAACAAACATCCAGAAAACTGCAAAACAGCCGACACACTGAGTTCCTTTAAAGCTATACTAGAAACCCACTTGCTTAGAGTTGCTTTTGGAAGAATGAATAAAACATTAATCAGCATTTTGATGTGCAGCGATGGCACCTGACAATGCTTCAACTGACTATGTTTTCTATGATTTTGTATGCATGTGTTTTTATGATGTAAAGCACTTTGAACTGCCTTGCTGCAAATAAACTTGATTGATTGACTTGATTGAGTTAATAGCTTCTTGAACCGCCTTTCTGTGCCATTGCAGCTACAAATTCTTACCAGCTTTGCAAACCAGAGAGGCTGAAATTTTCACCCATTCTTTCCAAATAAATAAAGAAATAAAAAAATAAAATCTCGAACTCAGTCAGACTGAGCAGATTTTTCAGTTTTCTAAATTTGCTTAGATTCTCACTTTGATCTATCTGCATCTGAACTTTGACTGCACCATCTTCACAGATTTATACCCTTTGATCTAAATCATTTCATTGTCGGCTTAGAGCAGGAATTTTCAAAACGTTTTGGTCTGGGAGCCAAAAATATCAAGTTGAAAGTACTCTGAATGTAAAGTACTGTTAGTGTTTTTCTTTCTAATTATGACTGCAAAAACAAATTTGTTACTTGATTTTTTTTTTACTTGGTAAATAAACAAGCTAAACAATATTTTCATGAAAAAAGTAAAGCAGTCAGATTTCTGTAGACAAGTGATGCGTAAAAATGTCATAGACTTAAAACAAAAAAGGGTCTTGCAGGTTTGTCAGATTAAAAAAAAAATAGCAAAACATATAAGTTTATCTGGTTGATCATCTTTTTTAGAATTTCTTTGCATCTTTTTAGCAACAGGAACAGGATTTGGCTCACTCTCGCTTTATTTTGACAAGTTTATTAAAAGCCCAAATCTGAAGTCCAGTATATTTTGTAGTTTGGATATTTTTGATTCCCATTAATGTAGATTAAATAAAATGCTAAAACCTGGATAAATACTTTGTGCTCCACCTTACGTTTTCTATTTTAAGACACGTGACTGTTACTAAGAGCTGCCCAAAATCATCCCTGTTGAATAAAATGATCCCACAAAATAACATTTCATAGTGGATTTGGCAGGTTAATGGTGACATGTGGTGTTAGTATCCAAAAAAAAAAAAATAAAATAAATAAGATGCAGCAATCACTTTACTGGAATGCGAAAATGCTCCATTTTGGTCATTTTTCCTATCACAAGATTCTCCCTCCTGAGCTGCGAATCATGGCAGTTCCTCCAGAGTTACCAAAAGATGCTGATGTTTGCATGCTGTTTCCATACTGTTTTATTTTCAGTATACAGTATTTTAAGTTGGCAACTTCCAATGCACCAAGTTTAACATTTGCAAAATAAAAAATAAAAGGTAAACTCTGAGGTGGAGGAGAAGGAAATATCCTACCGCTAACAAATCCCCATTGCTGAGATGAGTAGATTTATGTGTTTGCTCTGCCACATCGCAGCACCGTGTAACCGGCGATGCGTTTCTCTCCTTGGTCACCCGACCCCCTGCGCTGACAGGCGGAGGAATGGGCGCGTGCTGATCTGTGGAACACGCGCTTGACTTAGAGCAGGTCCCGGACCTGCTAAATGCACCGTTTCACCTGAACGCAAAGTCGCTTTCGTAAAGGACGGCCAGCTCAAGCATGAAGTCTTCAGCGGTTGAGTTATTTGATTTGCAGTCCGCACATCGTTTCAGTGTTTTGTTTAAATCGACAAGACTTATAGAACGTAGCGTTGAGCCTGAAAATGGCCGAACTTGTTGTAAGTGAAATCATGATATTTCAGTGGATCTTATTTTGGACATAGAGTCCAGTTTTGGTGAGCAGTTCCAAATGTGCTGTATCACATTGTTTGAGTTGGCTGCAGGAGCAGCTGTGCTGTTCACGAATCAGGAAAACAAACAGCCACCGAAGAGCTTCCAGGGGTATCGCTTGAGAGAGCAGCCGCAGCTAAAGAAACACTGCGGACTTTAAGCAAATTTAGATGCTGTTTTTGTAGCCCACGCATACAAAAGGAGCCACTTAGTGATGCTCTGCGTATGTTTGGAACAACCCTCTGAAAATATTATGAGAGCAAGATGAGGACATGTCAAGTTGTACTCGCCCTGGGTGGATGGAGTTCAAGTTGTTGTCAGTCAGTCGACTTTTTTTAGGCCCGAGCAGCTAAGCGCTGCGAAGGCCTATTGTAATTTTCTTTTCTTTTCTTTTTTTCCTTGTGGATGCTTGGTTGGGAAACTGGACTGAAGAATGTTCGGATTAGGTCTGGTGAGTCTCAGGTTTGGGCATCGAACCCTAACTAGCGTAAAACAACAGATAGTTTGTGAACGTCTCTGTCTATTTGCCAGCGTCAAGAAAATAACCAAAAAAGAGTTCCTGTAAATGCCGGCTCTTAACGAAGGTCTTTCTGTCTTTGCCACCTTTTTTGGGAATAAGGATGTATGTCTGAGTACTTATGGGTACAAATATTTGTAGTTCATCTGTATATGAGTGAATATTTTCACTGTGCAGAAACTATGTATGTTTCAAAAGTCTAACTTGGTTGTCTTTCAAGACTGTTTTACCAGCTTTAAAGTATGGAAAAGTGAGGCTTTTATTTTGAAAATCTCAGTAAACCAACGTAATCCCATTTGTAATAGCGGTTCAGTTCCAGTAGTAGTGTTAAGCCCAAAGTGGCAATGATCTGCTGTGTCAAATATGACGGCTTTTGGTTTGTAGAGTATGTTTGGGTTTTATTTTGAAAGTCCAACAAGGCTGTTCTAACAGTTATATGGACCTACTTCCTGAGCTGATTTCTCAATGTACTGTTTTAGTTTTATTAGCTTTTGAAGTACAGATAAGTGAGACTTTTATTTTTTTTTAAAAGACCAAAGTAATCCCGTCTAATGGTATTTGAGTTCCAGCAGTAACTTAATACCATCATATTTTTACTCAAGATTACTAAACTGTAAAAATGTCATATTATGCGTAGCTGAACACCAATATCTGAAGGATTTTTCCAGGATTAGCCCTCTCAATCTAGCTTTTCAGATAGCCCACACTATGATGCAACCACCACTGTGTTTAATGAGGTTTAAGACTGATTTCGACAGAGTGCATATCAAAAATGAATGAACACTAGCTAGTATTAACAAAAGCTTTCCTTGCAGATAAGGGAAACTGTCTTCCTGTCTCTGCCAGACGGTGAAAATCAAATCCGTCCAGACGTCCATGGATGTACAGACTTCCGCCATGTTTGCCACTGTAAATCGCTCAAAGATGGAAAATGTCAAACTTTTTACTTCAGCTGCTGACTTCTTTTTTTTTGCTAGAATAGAAAAATTATGCGTGTAAATCATCCGCTCTGTACGAGCTAAACCAGGAACATAACCGGAAATGAAATGAGCCTGAAGCTGTCAAATTCATCCAACTTCCCCCAATTTCCCGCCACATTTACAGCTGACTAAGAGTTCAAACGTGTTCTTCAACCTGTTACGCTCTTGTTGAAAGGAGCTGATCAGTCTCTGCTCCACCTATACCGTGGATCCTGTAGGAAAAACTTTCATCTGCCTTTTTCCTGGCTTCAGCTTCCCAGCTGCTGGCGGCTCGGCAGTCTGACAGATTGATGCTCTGTTGCTGACGGCTGAAGACTTCCCCAGTCTGGACAAATAATCGTTTTTTTTCTCTCTTACAGAGCAGCGGGATTCTCTCTGTGGGGATGTGCAGGAGGTTTGATGGGAGTGTAAGAAGGGGGAATTCATCCCTCTCATCTTTAACTTTCTCGTGTTACTGCTATGAGGGTGATCACTGTGGCGACCTCTACGCAGTAGGCGGGTAGGGTCCGCCGGTGACCCCTGGATTCCCCCCTTCCAGAGGCGGCTCAATGCAGACCATTCATGGGCGTGTGTTTAGGCTCACAACGCTCCGCAGGGACGACTCGCCAATTTACGGCCCCCGAGGGGCCGAGAGGGGGGAGCGAAAGGGGACCGTCCTCCTCACACTCTCACTCAATCGCATTTCAGTCGCTAGCTTGTCTTCCTCCAAGCTAACGACGGTGGTGGTGGGGGGGGGAAGGCCCAGGAATGCACCTGACTCCAGATCCAGCGAGACACCTTTAGGCTGCTTAAACGTGAAAGAACAGATACGCTCTGGAGAACAACACAAACTTTTTCGCTCTCTCACGCGCCGCCTTGTACAAACACGCAGGGCTCACACCGAGAGTAAGAGGCACAAAGTGAAGGAAGTGTTGAGGCGTGTCTCGCGGCGCTCACCCGAGTCAACCTCGAAGTTATTAAGCTCCCTTCGTGCCCCAGCATCTGGATACCCCCACCAAACCTGCTCCCCCCCC
>NW_015114427.1:76342-76839 GCF_001443285.1 Poecilia latipinna | reverse complement strand
GCCCCCCCCCACATCGCCCCCCCCCCCCCCCCCCCCCCCCCCCCCCCCCCACACACACACACACACTCACCCAGCAGGCCGGGGTGAGGAGGAGGAGGAAGAGGAGATCTTCACTCGTTCTGTTTGTACAGCTGACGCCGGCGAAGTTGGACGTGAGGGATCGGGGTGAAGAGGAAAAGACTAGTGGTGATAACTCCAGACAGCTTCCTGCCAAAAGGGAACCGTCAGTCGGCAAGATGATTTGCGTAATGCGTTGCATGAGCAACTGTTTGATTGACGGATGTTAACTGCTGAACCGTCAACCTTTAAGAAGTCACAGTTTTTCTTCTACTTACTCACAGGGCTGGGCGATAAATCGATTTGAGCGATTAATCGAAGTTCTGGTTTTTGAAGATTTAATTTTTAGGGAAAAAAAAAAAAAAAAAAATCAGGATTTCTTACATTTTTCTCACCAGTGCACTCTTTGGGTTTCCTATATATATATATATATATATATA
>NW_015114427.1:65086-72772 GCF_001443285.1 Poecilia latipinna | reverse complement strand
ATATATATATATATATATATATTGATGTCAGTTTTACAGCTTCTATTTATTTGGGCTTTGAATTCAGGTCAACTCAACCACAGAATATTAGGGCCGAGCTGAGATTTATTACTGAAATAAATTCGCAATATTAAGAATATTAAGTGGTAATTCTATGTGAATGCCAATACAAAATAAATATTTAATTAAAATGAGGAATGTTCAGCTGCTTGTGAAGTTAAACTTTGGTATATGTTGTACAGATAATAAATCACACGCAACAGAAATAATTAATCTTGGAACAAATACGCATCAAATTACTATCAGTATGATAACTTTCAAACAATCTTATCTCAATTATAGAACTGGGCATTATATCTTGACAACTCTGCGAAGTTTTTTTCTCATTAAAAAAAAGTATTTTCTTGCAATTTTAAGACATTTTTCTGGTAAAATTGTATCGTTTTTCTACTAATATTATTACTTTAATCACATCATTAGACAAAAAAAATTATCGTAGTCAGGTTACAAAACCACTTTTTAAAATATTTCCCTTCATTTATTTTATTTGTAAGCCACCCAGCTTAATTTCCTGTGTTAGAAGACGGGTTTCGCTTTCTCTGTTTGGTGGTGGTTTTTTTTATTTTTTATTTTTTTTTTTTTATTTTTATGAATGGTGGTTTTAAACCAGATCTCACAATAAAGCACACATGGAAAATGAACAGAATTTATAGCACTTTTCTAGTCACACTGACCACTCAAAGCACTTTACTAGAGCCACATTCACCTAATCCCACTCATAAATGTTCACACTTTTATATGCTTATGCAAAGATTAGAAGGTAACTCAGGGCTAAGTGTCTTGCCCAGGGGCACATCAACGCTGAAAATTGCGCCTACAGCCTTCCAATTGCAAGATGACTACTCTGCCCTCTAAAAGACACAGTCGTCTCAAGCAATTGTCATTAGGAGTGTCAAACGGTTCTTGACAAATGACTCAGTCTTGCTTTATTTAGCAAAGTTTTTGAAATGGTTGCGCCCAAGTCTGGTTTCTTTGTGAAAGTCGCTGGATGTTTGTGGTGCAATTTACTGTTAAATTAAACGGCAGAAGCTGAAGTCTGTTCTTGCACCTTACGTTTTCCATTTTAAGAAGATTTTCATTTGTATCTTTTTTTAAAAGAGCCACCCTAGCATTTTCTTTTTTACATGCGCATCTGCAACAACCGCCCGAGTTGGCAAACCGAATCGGTGGAAAAACGGTGCACGAAAAATGTCCTCTCGAGGGTCACGGCGGTTCATTAAGCTCGCGCTTATATTGATTGACGATCGAGCACACGCCGAAAGGCTGAATGAAACAGAAAACTTTTTTTCTTCTTTTTATTTTGTATTTTGCGAGCGTTGAGACACTTCGGTGGAAGTACGACGCTTGCACACTTGCACTAACTTTTAATTTGACCAACTGCTTTAGAGTTTTGTTGCTTCCACAGCGAGACAGTTTGGAGACGCTCATTGGGTGACCAGAAACAAAATGTACTCTGGGGTTTAGCTGAGAAACTTTAATCAAAGCAATTAAAAGGCAGTTTTTTATTCACAGTGGGAAGGAGCCAGTTTAATTAAGGCTGTGCGATGAGAGCTGGTTGTTTTTTGTTTTTGTTTGTTGTCCCTTTTTCCCCCCCGTTAAACGCTCTTTAGCACGCACACCGAACCCCCCAAAAAAGGAGGAGGGGGAGGGAGAAAAAAGCCCATGACATCCCGTCCATTCATCAATACCACTTAGAGAGTAATGGACGCGCCAACCACTGCGGCTGGGTAACAGCAGCAGGCGAACTGGAGAGACGGTACTTGTAAAGCTTTTTACGGTTGTTCTGTTGTTGCAGCTGAAGCGGATATATATTTATTTGTTGTGTTTACTGTGTGTGGGCAGAAAAGGCTCTTTCCGAACCGTAGCATGCTCCAATCAGCGGACGCAGGAGACATTATTGACGATAAGCTAACCCGAATATGAGCAGAAACAAGTTTAGGTACGCATATAGAAAAACATTGTTACAGTCTAATAGGATCTAATTTGTTTGGACTTAGGTTTGAAAAAGGTGACGTCTGATAGTATGTTTATTGAAGGGTGCAACACTTTTCTAATTCCGGGTGGAAACATGCTCCGTCAAAATTGCTGAAACAACAAACAGTATTATTTAAAATGATTTTAAAGTTTTTAATATGTTAATATGTTTTTAATATGTTAATGACATGATGCATGTGTGACTAGTTGCAACATAATCAAACATTGCTTTTTTTTTACGAGTAAGTAAATGTCACTACATAAAATGATTTGGTAGCTCCCATTTATCTTTTTTATTGTACATCTATTGATACTTTTAATTAGATTTTTTTAGCTATGTTTTATTCATTATTTTATTTATTTATAAGTAGAGTCTCAGTGCGTACATTTTAAGTGTGCAGCTGAATGACAGTAAAGTCTGTCTATGTTCATATCTCTATGCCCATGTGCTCCAAATCAGGTGACTTGATCAATACAAGCACAAACAGGAGTTTATTCATGAGCGTCCCACATAAAACAGTCTGAAGCCAAATTCGTGTCTCACTTTTCAGATATTTGTTTGCATTTTTCTTGAAACAATGCAATATTTTCCTCCCACTTCACCATAATCCATTGCTTTCAGTTTGTATAATAACATAAAATCCCAGTTAGATACACTGAAGTTCGTGGTTTTGGCAAGACAACATGTGAGAAAAGCAGGGTACGAAGACTTTGTTTTTTTGTTTTTTTTTTCTTGTTTTTTTGCAGAGGCACTGTAAATTTCTACCCTCTGCCACACCGACCCAGCTGTCCTGGCGGATTTATTTCAAAGAAGGCCCGTAAGCGAGGCTGTTGGACAGAGACAAGCCACAAGCAAAAACGAAGAAATCCTTTCCTGTGAAAATGTTGGAAACCAGATGCGGAGCAGAGAGGAAAAAACAGCTTCCCCACCACAATACGCCGCTCTTCCACTAACGTGAGAAAAAAAAACAAAAAAAAAAAGAAAAACGATGATTTTTTTCCTCCTCTGACCCCTTCGTGCTGTCCATCAAACGTACAATTTCTGTACAACCGCAATCATTTGTGCATGATCAGGTAATTAGAAGGCTGCAGGCTGCCATTGTGGAAACAAAGAAACTGATCCCATAACTGGGACCACCTATCTCACAAACTTTCTCCCTCGAGGAGCATGTTTTTGTTGCGAGTGAGCACTAATGCGTGTTTTACAGCCCTGCTAAGTTTAGTTCCTTGGGAATATCACAAAGATGCTGAAACGGGCCGCTTCCATAAAACTCTCGCTGTAGTCCTCCCACTTTGAGGTTTCTGGCTCCAACGTTGCTCTGACATACTTCAGTAAATATAATATGCTTTATTTCTTATGATTATTTCTGTACCAAAACCATGGATCTTCAAAGGTTTTCAATTTTTTTTTCTTTAATTAACCTCCTTTTTTTATTTTTTTTTCTTGGAGTAGTTGAGCTCATTGCCAGGGAGCCATGACCTCATGCTGTAATTTTAGTCTAATTCCATTTGGGAGGGGAGGGGGACTGACTCAATTCAGCAGGCCCTTGATTCAGGACCAAAAAGGTTAAGAAACGACCACTGGCTAATAGCAGGGCTAAAGATTCTTAAGAAAATAAAGATCACATTTTGACCTTTTTTACTTCCTCTTTCAATTGCAGCTCTCAATCATCTCTCCTTCCTCAGGTTCAGCTGCACGTGTTTTCATTTACATGAGATTATTTTGACCTTCATTCTGCTACATTTCTACATTGAATCGTTAACCTGCCATTAGGGTTCGACTCATTTTTATTGTCAAAGTTAAATCCTTCTGTAGACTCGGATTTCAAGAGTCCCCAAAACATTTAGTATGAATTTACATAAGTGGATGGATGGGTAAACATATAGATCAAATGGTCCTTCTTTCATTTATCCACTCTTATCCAGGTATATGAAAAATGCAAAACAGGAAGTTCCCTATGTTTGTAGACTAGGCATGGGCTGGTTGCCGTTTTCAAGATAAGCCGCGATATGAAAAAGTCACCAAGAACATTTTCTATCATATCATTCTAGTTTTTATATGTCTGGTCAGAGATAAAGTGGAGCTCAAGTCACACATCTCAACGCACAGTGCGCACACCGCTACAAAGCTAGCCCAATTTAAGTCCATTATATGAGAAACTTGGGCTAGCGTAAGGAGACTGATGGCAACTTGGAGGAAAAACGTGTAATACATGCTTACAGACAGTGGCAGGCAGAGGAGAAAACGTCACTATTTGCCAAATTCAAGGCAAAGTTTATGTTGTTTCGAAAAGAACGAGGGACTATTAGTGTGTAGCATTGGTGATACAAATATCACTGTGGCATATTGTGCTAGCTACTGTGTAAACACAGTTCTCCTATTAAATGTAAACTAGACCATTATAGTTTACATCTGCACTCATATAGTTTAATCATAACTAAATCATGTTATGTGCTAAAAGTCTAAAGTATGAACGTGCACGCTAGAGGGGAATCAAATTTTAGCATCTCACTTGCGGTCTAATAAACAGCTTCCAAAGATCATTAAATTTGACAATGACTACAGAAATTACGGTGATAAGTTAATTTAAAATGCCAGGTAAATTCACATCAGTCCCAATTGTTCTTCTAGAACTCTGGTATCAGCAGGTCATGTCAAAGGGTGAAGATCAGCCCATAATTCAGCAAACATTTAAAAAGCAAGTTGTGTATATATTCACGTGAAAAATGCTGAAGAAAATGCTAAATAACACATTTTAGATCAAAACTGCATTATTTTTACCAAAGGTTGTCATATAGTCATAGTTTGGTATCGGCCCATGCCTATTGCAGACCCAGATTTGCAATGTGCAAGTAGCATTTGGGAATAAATGCAAGTTTCCTTGCTTCACTGTGAAGTGCACCGCTGCAGCTTGGCTCAGCACATTATTAGCTTAGCATAAGGAGAAACAGAGGAAGTTCCTGTCATAGTGCAGCAGCAGCAGCACAACATGCAAACCCACTACAGCATCTCAACCGTAGAGCTTTTCCAACTGACTTTTCTACTTTTCTATTATTTTTTTTTTTAAATAATAGAACATTTTACGGCATGTTTGTTTGAACTGAGCAACCACTGGCCCTCTTGACTCGACCGGAAAGGACCACAGACCCTGCATGGAACAACCCCCTACTTTTGTTTAGTCAGTTTGATGCAAACATTAAAGGCAGATCGATTCTCTCGTCTTACTCTTTGCAAGCAGTCTGCTCTTTGCACAGCTTTCCAAACACTAAATGCATATATAAATCGCATTCCGGTAGAGCTTGCGCGTTGGCACGGAGGCGAAGGCTCACACACCACACAGCCGGAGCTGTGTGGTGTGTGAGCTGAGGTCTGGGTGTTACTCTCCTGGAACTGATTCAGCGCTAATGAGCTCGCCGTTCAGGCTAAATGCCAGTGAGCGTCACACCAGCAACAAATTGCACACCCTCAGCACCTTCACTTATTTCACACAGCAGCACAAAAACTGTAAGTTTAACGCATATTCCCAATCAAAAGGTTCATCGCAGCTGATTTAAGCGAGCGTTTGGACGTTCTGACCGTTGGGAGTGATGAGGGTGAAACCACTTGAAGGTTTCTGGATGCTAAACTCGGCATAACCCCCTCTCTCTTCCCATCTAGCCCCTCCCCTCTTTCTTTTCCCTGCCAAGACAGCCAGCTCCTCTAACATCCCATTAGTGCAAAATCACATAATACCCATAATGTGCTTTGTCTATTTTCATTTTAAACACACACCATGCCTGTGTCACAGCGCTCCTCGTTCTGCCTTTTCGAGATAGCTGGTCCTCCTCTCCAGCGGCCATTCTTCTCCGTCTTTTGTCGCCGCCGTTTCTCATGCGGTCCGTTCTCCCTCAGCTAACACTTCAACTGATATTTCCGGCCTTTTATCATGGGGTGAATAAAGCAAAGGATCTCCAAGCCAATTAGGAAGCATATGGATCTCTTTCTCTCTCTCTCCTTTTTTTCTTTCTGGGTTATAATTGCAGAAACTATAACTCTCTCATCGGTAAGCTGAGAGGAGGGAGTAAAGAATGCATCTACATCTCTCTGTGTGTGTGTGTGTGTGTGTGTGTAGAGTGTTTATTTGCCTGTGTGAAAGGCATCTCGTGCGGGGAGCATCCAGGGACGCCAAAGCCACACGCTGCGTTTGTGGAAGATTATTAGAGCGAAAGATATCGAGTCTGACTCTCCGAGAGAGAGAGAGGAGGTTCCTCGAAAGAATGATCCGACTGATGGGGAAAGAGACGCCGCGCGCATGTGCACCATCCGGTTGGACTGCGTGTGCATGCGAGTTTATCTAATGGGAAGGGGAGGGGGAGGGGGGGGGAGAGGGGGGTTCTGGGAATAACAATATTAGCCTCATTCGGAAAATTCGGTGACACACAGGTTGCCACGGCATTAAAATTGTGGCAGTGATGGATTCAGGACTGGCGGGATAAATAAATATGCAGATGATACGTTGGTAAGTCATTTAGGTGGAAATCACATGCAACCTCTGGTTGTTTTTAAAGGACCTTAATGATGAGCTCAAATGGGGAAAAATTTTACATATATTTATTTAAGTTTTGATATTTATTATGATGGTAAAGTTGTAGAACATTGGAAAGTTTTTACCTCAACAGTCTACCCTTAAAAAGTACAATAAAGTCCATTTATGATTTAAACTTGGGGAAACACAGCTGAAGTATAATTCAAAACTCTCCCATAATGTCACCTTCTTAAAACATTGACCAATGTCATTTATTTTTGCCAAAAAAAAAAAAGAGACTTGGGCTATTTTTTTTGGAAGGTGATGATATGAAGAATGGAGATTTAAGCATTTTGCTGTCAGATGCAAAGAATAAACTAACTTTGTCTACGCAATACTATTCTTCATTTGTAGTTCTCTTACATTAGTGATGAATGATCCTAAATATGCAAAAAAAAAGAAAGAAGAGTTCCTTTTTGAATGATTTTTTTTCAACGCCTCTTTTACCCAATATTCATCTGTTCTATGGAGTCCCTCAAGGGAGTGTTATTGGTTCCATTTCTATTTATTGTTTGAGTACAAGTTTTCAGGTTTTGTGCAAACCCTCTTTAGTTTATGAAATATGGATGTGCATGATTATGATGATTAAAGACAAACTATGCTTGAAATGTGTTGGTGAATGTTTCAGTCCAATGCACTATGTTGAAATACGGTTTAAGACGCGTTTTCTTTCCATTATTCATTTGACCATGAATAATTCTGCATTTTATAAAGGTAATATAGCAAGCTTTGAAAAGTTGGCTGTAGAAACTTGAAACGTTCAGTGAAGTAGGAAACATATAGTTAAACCGGAAACAAGTTATTTCCAAATCTATTTGTCTTCTAAAGTGTGTTTGTTACAAACTGGTGATTTATACACACATTTAACCGAAAAGCTTGTAGATTTAAAACTCAAGAGGTTTTAAACAAGTAACAAATCATATGGGGCAAAAATGCCTAAAAAAAAAAAAAAAAAAAGGGGGAGCCCGGGGTTCCCCCCAGGGGGGGTTTTTTCAAAGCCGATGTTTTTTTTGGATACGCAGACTTAGTTTGAGGAGGATTTTCAAAGTGTTCGATGTTTAATTGGTAAAGGAATTTCATTCGAGAG
>NW_015114427.1:56695-62000 GCF_001443285.1 Poecilia latipinna | reverse complement strand
TTTTAAAATTAAAAACCAAAAGGGTTTAAAAAAAGAAAAAAACAAAAGGGGGAAAAAAGCCTAAAAAAAAAAAAAAAAAAGGGTAGCCTGGCGATTCCATCCATGTGGGATTTTTCAAAGCCGATGTTATTGTTGGATACGCAGACTTAGTTTGAGGAGGATTTTCAAAGTGTTCGATGTTTAATTGGTAAAGGAATTTCATTCGAGAGTGTTTTTATACCTGAAGAAATTAAATGCAAGGGACAAAAAAAAAGTTGGATCGAAGTTACACAATACGAAGATTTACTGTTTCAGTTTAACAAATGCAAACAGAGGGTAATAAACATTTATAGCTGGCCTAAAGCAATAGCAAACCAAGCAGCTGCTGAGAGCTCAAGCGCCAGCAGAGGGCCTCCAAGAGAGGAAGAAATGTCAAAGAGCTTTAGCTCATACATTATTATGAGTAACATATCAGTGGTCTTTCAATAAAAGTAGCATTCTATCCAACCACTTCCCGTTCTTTCTATGCTTAAACATCATTAACACCCAATGTCTTGAGGGCACAACAGAATTTCTCCATATTTTCTGTCTCTATCTATTGGACACAATAGGGAGGTGGTGCCTTTCTCTAGTGGTCAATGGGCGAGAGAGAGGGTCCGACACACACTCACACACTTCTAAGGGCAATTTAGAAATGATTTAACCAAGTCATGATTATTTTTGGACAGTGGGAGGTAACCAGAGTACCCAGAGAGAACAAATGTGGGGAAAAAATGGAAACTTCATGCGGAAAGACCTGCAGCGGTCTTTGTACGAGATGCCGGGATCTAAGAAAAAAAAAGTTATTTAAATGGATGTTTGGATGTTATCATCTATTTTTTTTATTAATGTAATATTAATTATATTAGGTATATGGCACACACATTTCCAAACATAGATGATACAAATAAGACAATTCCCCAAATCTAAATGTCTCATATTGACTAACATGGAAGCATGTTGAGGGTGACAGTCTAAAGTTTGAACAGTAAAAGATAGAAATGGCTGAACTCTAGACCCTGTGTCTCTAAACTAATGAATTAAGTTTTTGTTTTCTGCCAAAATTGGTTTTAGTTTAAAAAAAAAAAAAAGAAAACATGAATTTTGGCCCAAAAAAAAGAAGAAAAAACAAAGAATGATTTCTAGGGCAGGAAGGTGACGATATGTGATGAATGGACAAGCAGCAGGAGTTACAGAATAATTTTATTTTACTGCTCATTTGTCTTTTATATGAAAGTTAAGCTTGGGCCTTTTTGATGACAAATGTGTCAGTTGGTATTTCTCTGAGAGCCTGAAAGAAATCAAACTGAGGGGCCGTCCACTAAAACACAACTTACAAACAGCAGCCCTGTTCCCCTCTCTCTCTCTAACACACACGCGCACACACACATTCTTAAACTAACCAGAACAGGGGGAGGAATTACAGCTCTCGCTCACCAAGACGTCTTTTTTGGAGAAAAGCGAAAGCGCAGAGCGGTGATTAATGAAGCGGAAAGGACGAAGGTGGAGAGTCCAGGTTATCAGAGGGAAGGTAAATGACACTGGAAAGGCCCTGCCTTCAGCTCTCAAAAGTTTGCGTGAGGCGAACTTAACGGAACGTCAGGTTGTTTTTCCGCTCCGCTGCTCTCTGGACTGAGCCAGAAACTAAAGGCGACGTGCTCTCATTAGTCTGCCCTCTGTAGTAAAGCCAGGCCATTTAGTGTACCCGAAATCCCATTGTTTAATTGTGTGGGTCAAGTCAAAGGTCAGACAAAATATTGATGAACTTTTTTTTTCTTCTCTTTTTTTTTTTTGAAGGAAAGGAGGTGGGGAGGGAGGCGGAGGCTTAAAGCTGCGGGGAGGCGGTCGAGGGCAGAGGTGCGAGGGCCACAAACACAGCTGTACAGACACAAGCAGAACAGAACCAGGGAGCTGGGAATGCTGTCCTTTTCTTTTTCTTCTTTTTGTTACTGCACTCCACTTAGAAAAGCTGCATAACATGGGCACAAAAAGCTGCGGTCAGATCATCTGAGTAAACACGGTGCTTTCAAAGAACGATGACCGCAGCACCAGCATGTCCGAAGGAGACGGTGTGCCACGGCAGAGTGTTATGGATTACACTGTTTGTTTAAATCCATGTTAGGTGGATTATGCTCTTTCACTAAGGAGGGCTAGCAGGGGTCAAAGGGCAGTGAAGCGAAGGCTGCTAAGAAGGTCCTCAAAACACAGCTTTCCTTTCTGACCTGAGGGAATTCCTGCACTGACGCCACCGGGCGCAAACGCACCGAAAAGCCTGTGCGCTCCCTGCGCCGAGGCTGCATTAGTGCAGCAAAGTGGAGGAAACTGTTGGAAATTCAAATTATTTCTGAAGGAAAAATGTCGTCCTTAGGTTTCAAGGGTCGGGTCCTCACTGGTTTTTACTTGTTTTCAGGTCAGAGCTGTCCAAACAGAAAGACTGAAAGGAGAAAGTGTGCCAAGTTTCTATTGGTTGACAACTGTTGAAAAATGTCAAAGTAAAATGAAACTCAAAAAAAGTTATAGATAAAAAAAAAAATTATAAATTGATAAAGTAAAAGTAAGAAGATAAGCAACATTACATTAAGAGATAACATCTAAATTAATAAAAATTTTATAATAGAATAAATTGGATTAAATTAAAATATAAATGGATATTCTTCTGTCTCCTATCTCATACATGAATATTTCCTTTCTATGTGAATAAAAATAAATAAATACATGTGTCTCTTGTAGTTTATGTAGTTTAAATGAACGTGTAATGAGTTATGTGGTATGGTCACATATAAGGTACATGAAAAAAACCAAAGCTTTCTTTTTCTTTTCTCTTCAACGACAGGTTATTGGTTAAATGAATTAAAATAACACTGCACGGTTTGAAGAAATGCCGGCACATCCTGTGATAAACCCTCCCATTCCCCCAATTCTGGAAGCTAAATGGGATTTTAACAAACAAAACAAAAACAAAGCGGTCACTTGACGCCCCAGGCGTGCTCCTGGTGACATTTAGCAGCGAGGGAAACTATTTCCTTCACCATTCACAGCAAAATGCTCCTAATTGCCGCCGAAGTCTGCGACGCAGTTTGGGAAACACTCTGTGTGATCCTCCTTGAGCTTGATCTCTGCGGTTCAACTCAGGGGCCTGTGTTTATTCCTGCGCGGAGAAAATTGGTTTACTCCTGCTGCAATTTGGATATGACACTAAAATATTCCCCTGAACGCGCACCATTTGGAGCGCTTTGTACTCCTAATGGCCATTCATTGTGGTTTTCCACGATAAGCGTATACGCTGTCATTTACTCTGACTAAAACATAGAAACAAACATTTCCCAAACGCACCTTATCTGGGCTGCGCGCGGGCAGCGGCACAAACGTTATCAGATGGCCCGGGGGGGTCATCTGCGCAAACCGGATCATTTCACCGATACAAATCATGGGAATGTTTCTTTTTTTTTTTATTTATTTATTTTTTTTTAAATGAAGTAGATCGCTTTTGTTAGCGGGCACCCGTCAGGGGAAAACTGGGAAAACTGGAATTTCCCTCCGTATTTGTCAAAAGCCTTCATCCTACAGCATCACCCCTGCGCGCAAAGAGGAGCTGCTGCGGCTGTGCGCACTACCAAAACGCTCCCTTTACAAGTTGTTTTAACCTCCACCTCCACATAGTCGTTTTTCCGATTAAAAAAAAAAGAAAAAGGAAAGTGAAGTGATGGTTTCTGCTCTTTTATGTGTTCAGGAACTGGAAACGTGGCCCCGACAAATCACCGAAAAACGAGCACTGTCGTGTGTCAACAAACACCTTTTGACACTTGCGCTAAAAACTCTTTTCCCCCCCCCTTTTTTTCTTTTTTCTTTTACAGCGGATCTCTAAACTATAAAAAAGCACGACATGTTCAAAAGTCTTTTATTTTCCGGGATATTAAAGTTTCAAATTACAAGTACGCATAGTCAGTGCTGGAGGAAAAAGGAAAGAGATTAGTTAAGACTTACACTGATAACTTTCGTCAATAAACTCGGTGCAACAATTTAACCCACTCAGACTTTATCCGTATTTCCGTGTAGAAGTCACAAAAGTGTAATTGCTAAAGCCATTTTTATTCAGTTTAATTAATTAATATTAGGATACTTTTTCTAATCTGGTTCATTTTCCAAAATTAACAATTCACTTGAAAACTGATGTGGAGGATGTGCTATTCATTGGCAACAACGACGAAGATAGCATTAGCACCACTAGTGAGCTAGGTATGGTATAATGAAACATAGGTGAAAAGTGAAGTTTTAAATCTCTTCCAACAAGGTGGCAGGTGTCCCATTTCCCTGGCAACCATAAGATAAGATGCCCCCTACACTGATAACTTGCTTTGCTAGCAAGTTCTAAGTTAGCATTAGCACTTTTGCTGAACTATTTCAAGCTGCTTACAAATATAAAGTGTTGCTCCAGGAAAGAAAATTTCATAAACATTGCTTAGGTTTTACAAAGTGAATATATTTACTCCTAGCATGACATATTTAACGAAACTATATGGTCAAAGAGAGATTTAAAGAGGAGAGGTGAAAGCAAATGAGGTGGATTAACAGTGCTTGACAAAAACTGATGGTGTCATCAAGGACGTTACTATCTGCTGCCCATAAACTGAGCTGTTAGTATGTCATGGTTGCCATGAGACTGTCATCCAGCAGCAGTATTCAGTCAGAGGCATCTTCAGGTTCAATGCAAGACCGACTGCTACTGGAGATTCTTCCTGCCCACAGATCCCATGACAACTCTTTTAAGATGCTTGGATGATGTAAGTTATGACAACATTTCATTGTCCCCCTTGGGATAAATAAAGTATTTTTTTAATTGAATGGAATTTCAACAAACACATACGACTGAGTGGAACAGATTGTTTCCCCAAGAACATGGAAACTGCAGTTTAAAAAACATCACATTTGCAAACTAGAAAGCTCAATTGATCAATCATGTTTTAAAATGTGTTAAGATTTTAAATCCATTCTAAGATGACCTACTGCAGTTTAAACAAATTCTCTGTATGTTTTATATTTCTATCATTATTTTTCTAAAAAAAAAAGAAAAAAAAGAAAAAAAAACACTTAATCCACCTGTTTGCCTTCAGTGTTCAACCTCTGCAAACTGGTCTGATGAAAAGAGTCTCTGCAGCTTGTATTAGAGGGAAGCCTGTTCATGGAATTAGCCCTGACAACTAATTACACCCTAATGGTTTTACTTTGAGCTTTAAAAAATTCATCAACACAACAGGTAAAGAAGATAGGTTAAATATATATATATATA
>NW_015114427.1:51670-53135 GCF_001443285.1 Poecilia latipinna | reverse complement strand
AATAATAATAATAATAATAATAATAATGACAAAGCAGTAAGAATAACTATCACTATTTTAAATATTATATAATTTATATTGTTATTGCTGTTATTTATCATTGAAACGTCATGTTTTATAATGTATATTGAAATATATAAATAAAAAATCGTTGTTTTCCATCAAACTATCCCGATTTTTTTCATTTATTAATTCAGTTTTTGCTATTAATTTACTTACTTAATTATTTGTATGTTGCCGTTTTCTTCTTGGTTGGTTTTATGATTAAGATTTAAGAACCTAACGCTGATTCATCTGTCCAATTTATTGTCTTGACGGAAAGCCCTCTTGGCCAAAATAATCTTAATTCACCTCCCCCCCCCCGCCGCCCTGTATTTACACTCTATTTTTCTTTACAAATTTTAGGAGTTTTCACTCAGTCTGCTAGTTTGGAAACTAAAATGTTAAATTGCAGTAACATATTTTAAAAGGATTTAAATATTATTTTTTTCACAAACGAATGCCAGTTTTTTGTTTTTAATCATTTTAATTGATCCCTCCACCCAGTTCTCGGTGTGTTTAAAACCTTAACGTGAAGTCTTTCGCTGGGAATCACCATCCAGTCAGCATCGCTCATGCGCAACCGGTTTGTATTATTTATTAATAACTCCCAGCTGTTATTAGTTTGGCAAAGGCGTAAGCTCCTGGAGCTGCTGTTTCCTGCTGTCTCCTAATCAGGCTGTGATTGTTCATAATTCTACGAAAAAAGTAAACAAAACAACAACAAAAAAGAAGAAGAAGAAGAAAAAGAAGTAGAAGTGGAACCAGAGCTTGCGGTGCAAAGCTAGTCATTGACGTAATCAAGTAAAAGTAAAGCGAAGGAAACGGATCCATTCCTTTATGTCTTGTCCCCAGTTAGCCCCGTTTCTTGAAAAGCAAACATAACTGGCTTTGCCGTCACTGGTGAAATATTGATGCCTAACACTGAAGTTGATGAAACGTCTGTTTAAAATGAATGTTTTGAGTTTTTTTTTTTTTTTTAACCACGCTCTGAATGAAAACCGAACCTGGGGCCGGATCGAGCTGGGAGGTTTTTCTAATTGATGAAAGAAACGAGAGTGTTTTTGCCCCACAGCGAGGGAAGCAGTTCCCCTCTCCACCGTGACCCAGCCCACTTCGTGCCACATATTTTTGTTACTTTTACTCTAGATCAAAGCCTTGCGTACATACAAAAACAAACCGAATAATAATAACAATAAGTTCAGAAACGCAGAAATTGATATATCTACATATGTACTTTCTGCATGGCGTTTGACAGGTGTCATTTATTTATTTAATTAATTATAAGTATTAAAGACAATCACAAATAAAATATACCTATTAAAAATACATACAAATATAAAGTATTATTACTACTATTAATAATTTTTCCATTTGTTTTATATATATATATATATATATATATATATATATATATATATATATA
>NW_015114427.1:39899-48625 GCF_001443285.1 Poecilia latipinna | reverse complement strand
ATATAAACACAAGAGAGAGAAAAGATAAATTAAATATATATATATATATATATATATATATATATATATATATATATATATATATATATATATATATAGTCTATTATTTTTTTTTTGTTTTTGAGCCTGGTGTAATCAAGTACTCAACTGCAAAAGTGTAAAATCTAGAAAATTTGAAGCTTACATCTTAAAAAAACGACTGATTTCAGTGTCGCGGGATCTCTTTCTGCATGCAGAGAGGGAACTTTTTTCCGCCCCCGAGTTTAAGTCTGTTTCAAACTGGGAAAGAAGCAAACAGACGGCAAACAGCAAACACGTGTCCTTCATTTATTTCACGCAGTCCACGTGCGCGTAAACGCCTGACAAAAAGGCGCAAAAATAAACCCGGGGGAAATGAGAGCAACGAATAAGAAACACCAAACATTTAAATGGTACATCTCGGGCAGATGTTCGGGTTTGTTCATTGGTTCAGATCTGGGACTCTGCTGAACTCGGGGCCCTTACAGTGCCATGTCTATGGGTTGAAAAGACCCCCCCCCCTACCTCCCCCATCACCGCCCGTTCCCCTTTGACCTTATATTTTCATTTAATAGTTAAATAACTGCTATTCTGTTCCTGGAGGATAACCTCAAGCTCAAGAAAAGAAATCAGTAATATCATTCTTTAAAATCCGGATCCCCTTTGCATTTGAAGTTGCAGGCCCCCCCCCCAAATCCCTGCACAAAAAGTATTCAGCACGAGGGGCTTTTGAACCCTTTGCGGCTTTCCAGGTAGAAGGCATCGGACTCAAAACGTGAGTAATTTTCTTTTCATTTTCGCCGTCTCTTTTAAGATTCACGCCACACACATTTAGTTTTCTAGGCGACGCAAAAAACGCTCGGATGAAATCTTTAATTGAATCTTTCATGGGGAAAACGGCGCTTTAACCCCTTTAAAAAAAAGAGGTGCGCAATGATGTCAGACTTCTCCACATCCAAATTAACCTCCAGCCGCGGGCATTGATTTGCAAATGGATGACACATAAACCTCCAGTGACTCCTCCTGCTATTCAGTGCATCCAAGTTCAACAAGCACTGGTGTTCACCTGCTGCAGGCTTTGACTGCTGCCAGCTGCCAATTAACACCTATGGCATGTTAATTAGGCCGCAGACTCTGCCACTTCAGGAGACTTTTCAGACCCCCTCACCACAAGTGCCTTTATTTTCACAAGGGCTCATGTGCAATCTGCATATGCATCTTGTATGTGGATTCAGGAGGAAGCCAAAGTAGGGCCTGAAGCTTTTGGGTGGAGACGTGGGTATGTGAATCAATACTCTGAAGGTATTTTTTTTAATTTTTTTTTTCCTTTGGCATGTGCAACTTTAGGTGAGGGAAATTAAGGAAGGAGAGGAAATGGATGTTGTACCTATACGTTCAGACGTTATGTCATATTGCAACTACAAATTTAAATGCATTTTTGTTTGGGAATTGTAAAATGTAAAACGGCTCAAGTTCACCTAGCTTTAACGAAGAGTCATTTGAATACAAATGTGTACGAACCTTTGTATTCCGCTAAAAATGTCGACAAAACACAGATTCGCAATGGCGATGTTTATATTAAATAAAATGGAAATTACACGCGAATGCGCCAGTTCGCGCGAGAAGTCATTTTAAAAAATCACGGCAGCGACAGATGTAAACATCTACATGAGATATATTCATCATTTAGCCATGACGCTAGCATTCATCATCTATCAGTCACGAGAAGATGTCGGCAGGTGTTGGCGCTAGAAGCCCGCTATATTGGGGAGCTGCTACGTATGCGGCGTTGTGGGGAAATTGTAGTCGGCAATCTAACGGACGAGCTATGAATTCAACACCTTCAAGAGGCACACAGATTTTCATTAACTATTTCCGAAAAAAAGACTAAAACAAACAGTCAATCTCGTACTACTTCCTGATGTCGTCTTTTTTGTTGTTTTCGCCTGTAGTGACGTTCTCTTGTTGGTCACGTGACTCGCGTGATGCGGAAAAAGTGTCCATTGCAGTTTAGTGAAGTACGTCTATTTAGGTAGAAAAAAAAAAAACAATCTCAGGGCAAAAACTTTTTTTTTTTTTTTTTTTTGTTGAAATTTTACATGTTTTGCTATTTCAATTTGCGTAATTGTATGGTTTTTGGCAATACAGCTGTTATGTTTTGGACTGTGACACATGAATACACTTTAATTGAAGTACTCCACTGTAGGTTTTGGCTGCATGTTCGGGTTAATTGTCCTGCTGGAAGTTTAGCCAAGACCAATAAATGTTAATTTTGTAAAGAGCACTTAATACTGGAAGTGGAAGACATTTTAAATATCCAGAAGAAATAAAGAAAAGTCCAAAAACGATAAAGATAAAGGAAATGAAAATTTTACACAACCAAAACCATAAATAAAATGCATTACGAAGTAACTATAAAGAAAATTGATCTTCAAAAAATATTTATCATCAGAATGGAAATGATCACGGTAACTTTAATTTATTATGCAATTAATTGAATGAATTGATTAAGTGGACTCTACTGGATAACTTGGATGTCTTCTGCAGGAAGTTGGGGGGACATCAGAGGAAAGAGGGATGGACAGAAGTGCATGCCACACATTTCAGATTTTTTTTTAATTGAAGACCAGTGTTAAAGCGTGAACACATTTTCCTTCAGCTTCATTTTCAGCTCCATTTCGTTGTGACATTGTGGCGACGAGGAGTCAAAATGCGAATTCAGGAATTATGAATAGACCTCACAACGCTGGGGCTGTTGTGAGATCTATAGGTCTTTGCGAGACTTTATAGCATCTGCTCCCAACCAAGACAATTAAACATCATACACATCCTGCTCGGACTCCGGTGCTGCTTCACACATAAGACCGAATGGGCGAGTAAGACAAACAAACCTCAAAACAAATTAAGAAAAGGCTGGTTCTTCTCACGCACAACCAGAACGTGATTCACCTCCCGAAATCTGGAACCAGTCATCTCTGAGTAACAACCTGCCGGGCTGATTTGTCGAGTCTGAGGGGGTGGGGGGAGAAGGGGACACAGAGGAAAATCCCTCAAAATATAGACAAACTTCCCAACATAGTGTCATTAAAAACCCCTGAGCCTAAAAGCGGGCATTTGGGGCCGGAGGGACGAGGATAAGATGAGAGGCACGTCTCTGTGTGTGGCGGGTGTTCATAAAGTGTTATTCAGGAAAAAAAAAGAGAGAGAGAGAGGGAGAGAGAGAGAGAAGAAAACCACCTGAAAGGCTCGAGAAACACAATGACACATCAAAAGGGAGAAACCTGAAAAACGTCGGTATAATGAGCTTCAATGAATTAAGCTCAGATCCCCAAAAGGAACAAAGTGCGTTTAAGGGTGTGAGAGAGCCAAAGAGTGAGGCACAGTGATGGGGACCTGCATGTGTTTACACGGTTTAGAGGGAACACGCTGTGAGGTAAACACACACATCATGGCACTAGGTTGGCCTTCAGATAGGTGAAGGGTTTTCTCTGATTAAATATAATCTGAGAAAATGCACAAGACACTGTAAGCTCCCTGGGAGTAAGGGAAGCAAGTGTGATTTTTGTGAGAGCGAGAATAGAAGACTGAAGACTTTACGCATCGTGACAAGCGATGCTAAATTTCCACATTGAAGAAAGCTCCACGTGTAAAATATGAAACGTGTGAGTAAACATAGCACAGCCACTTAAAGGTCATATTGTGTTTAACTTGGTACACAGTATTATCCAACAGCAGCAATTACTGTTCAATATATTAGTTTTTTTATTGTTTAGCTGGAGTTTGCTATATGTGCCCAACAGAGAAAAAAAAATCTACCAAATATCGCCCAGCACTAAGATAATGACTGATTCAATCACTGCAATTTTTCATCTCCAAACTATAAAATTAACCTGTTATTAAATGTGAAGTTATCTTTTGTGACAGTAATTTTTTTTTAGAGTGAAACTATAATATCTGTTGCATTAAAAAAAAAAAAAAAGATTTTACCCATTAAAACAGGTTAAAAAAAAAATCCAACACACTGGAGCCGATAATTATAGACTGAAAACCTGTAAACTGGTTTGCTGTGACAATATCTTAGTCTGGTTGACTCAAGGAACTTTTGTGAATTATTTTTAAGTTCTATCAAACATTAAAATTTTCAGACTGAAAGTGATTTCTCAAAAGTATCCAAAGTGTAGCAAGAGAAATGCTAATAATCCCTTTCAACATCTGATGGACTGTTGCTCAAGAACACATGAAAAAGATTGCAAAACTGCTTGGATCCATGGAGGGAACTTGGAAAAAAAAACCCAGAATGACTAAAGACTTGAATCATACTGTATCATAATTTACAAATAATAAAAAAATCAAATCTGGGTTCACAAACACAGTAATATCCACGCACATAAATATTGACCAAGTCTCTCCAAGTTATACAGTTTTAATTAACCTTTGCTGAATCAATGAAAACAGACTGAAAGCAGACCAATTTGCAAGAGAAACAGTCATCTGTGCTCCGTGCGCTCGGTAAGTGCTGAAACCCATTAACTGTGTGGGGTAACACGTTTCTGCTTTCCTTCTCCTGTTTTATGACGCATCATAACTCTCCGCTCCAAACAATATGAGACTAACTCACTAAAGTATAAGCAAGAGCTTTGAAGTAGCGAGGAGGGCGTATTTTGGAAAGTCAAACAGGCTGCAGTGAGTGACAGGCTCTCGTATGTGTTTATTCGCACGTGTGAGAGTCGAGGCGTTGGGAGGCTGGGGGTGAAGGGGGGAGCATCAAGATGTGAATTGTACCCTTACAGGACAGAGGGCGCAATAGGAGTTATTGATCATGGTTTATTGATTTTAGACTGAAATGAATTGCGCTTCATCACTAAAGCACACTTTGACCCTTTTAGTTTTTCAGTTTTAAACTGATTGTACTTGTCTGGGTTGAAGTGCAGCTTTGCCAGGGATTCAGAACTTGGGATTTGAAAATCAAATATCAGATCCCGATAAAAGTGCTTTTAAGTGATTAGCATAGGAGTCCCTGGTCAAAATCAACTCATAAAACCTGGTGTTCTTAACTCTGTAATTCTTACACATTCCAGCTTATAGGGTTAGCGTTAGGAAGAGTAGTCATTCAAATTGAAGACATTCAAAGTTTATGACACAGGAGAACAACGTTTCCTGTAAAGGCTCTCCCATAATTCAGCTGAAGTATCAAAACTGTCTCATTGACGCAGTCGCGTGCCGAAAATAGCCTCATCCTGTTCGTAGACCCGTACGAAGTCTCGTGTGATTGGTCAAAAGTTTTACGCAGGCATGCGCTCGGACAACTATGAAGGCATTTCGCTTCAGCTAGTCTGCTTCCTAGCTGAAGTGACTAGCTTCATCTGCAGATCTTTGTATCTGCAGATGACATGAACGCTTCTAAGAAGTGTTCATCAGTCGAGGTAAGGAACTAATCGATTTGCACGATTTTTCGCAAAATGCTTATAAAGATTGTCAAATGGCATTTTCATGCTCAGTCAACACTAACTCCTCCTCCTCCCCCAAATCAGTGAATTCATATTTGTTCATTCCTCCCCTGGAATGAACAAATATGTTTTTGTCTGTCAGGAAACAACACCTGAGAGACTGTTCGACTTTGTATGTTAAAATCGATAGCTAACATGCTAGCATTAGCTTAGCCTTTCAGCAAGCAACTACATGAAAACATTGTATGAGCTTAAGCCTCTTTTTTCAACTGAGCCCGGTTGTGATTGAGTCAGATGCAATGTTAGAAACTGTTTTTTTTTTTTTTACTTATACATGAGATGGAGTTAAATGTAGCATCTTAAATGACTGGTATCAGTGACAATCATCTGGTTAATTTGTCCATTTGCCCCTTTCTGAAAATCTCTTTGGGAAAAAGAAAATCAGAAATCCTCTTCCCATCTGAAATAGAGTGCGGCTCATAAATGACTTCCAGTACCAAAGTCAACAGACTGACTTGTGCTCGATCATTTATGTCAGAACATACATATATTTGCAATTCTGCATCTTATCCACATCTAATTCATTTCACGGTGTTATGAATTTGCTTTTCCAGATGTAATATCTTAATAATGGCAGCCAGCTGCCTCTTAGCGGCATTTGATTATTTTATTATTAGTCCCCTTTTTTTTATTTCCCCAACAATTTCAGTTATTGTTACTTAACATGATTAAAGGAGGAACTGTCTTGAAAATTGGTTTATGTTATGGTCTAAGATCTGAAAGCGACCCCAGTGTGGAGTTTCCACATCCAAACAAACATCTCTGCAGCTCGGGATCGGGGCGTGGGGGGACTTAAGTGGCGAACACTTTGCAGGCCTGGACAATTTTCAAGACCATTTCCAAACTTGAAGAGGAGCGGCCTGTGAATAATTGTGCTGTTCTTCATGGTTGTGATAATAATGTTATTCTAAAAAGGTGAAAGTGGCATAAATGCTAGAAAAGAAGCACTTAGGAGGCTAAAAAGACTCATGAAAAACTCCACACGGTTGGCGCTGAACGCCCCCTTCCATTGTGGGAATGAATTCATTTTGGCCAAAAACAGCAACAGAGTTTCAACTTTTCTCCCTTATGCATGGGCCAGGCAGAAATAAATGCTACTGACCGTTTGATTGGTTTGGATTAGAGCAGGAGGGAGAGATTAGGAGTAGACAAACCAATTATTTACCCACCCACACTGCGGAGAAAAATACGCCAGGCAAAAACAAACCTCACACAAACTACACACTACTAGTTTGGAAGATAATACACTAAACTATTTGAATCAATGTATAATTATAGATTTAATGTTCAGAAAGACATAAATGACCGGAAAAAAAAAAAAAGGTCACATCTCTTATGTCAGGCCAACTTAGCAACTGTTTTGAAACGGTTTGTGATGTTGTGGGGCTGTGATTTATCTTAAATTGACTACATTCAGGTTCAAACTTATGCTTTCCTCTTTGAGAAACTGTAAGTTTTGTCATGCACTTTAACACTATATACTCCATCATGCTAGAAAATATTTAGATCACATGTTTTGTTTGTAAGGGTTGTTGGATTTGCTTCACGGATGACTGATCCTACTATGGAGAGAGTTGTAACTCATGTCCTCTGGATGAGAAGCAAGTCTTTACCCGTACTGAGTCAGGACAGATTAATTATTGTCCAGATGTCACAAACAACTCGAGAGGGGATTTAAGAGAGAGAGAGAGAGAGAGAGAAAAAACAAAAAACATTTCCACATTATTACTGCAAAATTTCAATATGTCCTTCACATTTAGTTCACCGGAAGTGGCCTCCTTTGCTGCGTTTTTGATCACAATATGGCTCCCTAAAAGTCTCTGTGTCACCTTGAATCCTAAGCTTCACTTGTTTATCTCTGTTCCTTTGTGAAAAACATTCTGGCAATGTCTTATTTTTCTCTTTAAAAAAAAAAAAAACAAGACTCCCTTTTTCTTTTTAGATGACATCTGCATTTCAGCGAGCGTTTTTGCCAGAATTGACTGTTTCTGTGTGGAGAGGAGAGATGGACCCACCTAACACAGGTAACCACAAGTCCAGGGCGCCGACCCACAGATATAAGTGAATTCTGTGCCCTACGTTTCATATCTCCAAACAGAACGGTCTCGGTGGAGTGTACTGCACAAGTCATGTTTGACACATGCATTACTCACTCTAGCAATGACTCATTTAAGGTAGTGACAGTTTTCAGGCCCTAAAAAGGAAATGACTGGAAAACCTAATAAAACATCACTCTTCAAAAAGTCATTTAAAACAATAATAACATGCATGTGTCATCAAACGTTTGGCCAACTGTTTGCTTTAGTTTATTCACAAGACAATCTGGGAGCCTGGTGTCAAAAATCTAAACATCAGAACAGCACATTATATTCAGTCTGGGTGTTTTTTCTTTTTACTAATCTATATATTCAGTTATTGTCATTTATCATATTGCACTATGAATTTCCAATGAAAGTTCAACAGATATTTGAATCTTTTTGGTAACTTTGCTCATATATTGCATTTTGAAATTTACTCAGCATTGAATAGACTGTAAAGTTTTTGACTTTCCTTTGCAACTTGAAAGCTAACCAGCAGGAGTAGCATGCAGTTACGGAGGAAAACTAAATAACCATCTTGTAAATAAAAGGCATAAATAAACGAAAGCCTGTCTGTAACTCCTTGGCTCTGTTGGGGCCATTTGGAAACAGTCCCTTCACTTTCCATGTGACTTGGCACAAGCACATGACGCAAGGTCTATAGGACTATGAATTGGTAAGTCTGGTGTGATGAAACTTGGGTTGAACCACCAGTTTTGGGATAAATTTGAGCAGAAACTGTAAGCCATGCCATCTTGTCCAACATCAGTGTCTGACCTCACAGATGCTCTCTTAGTAGAATGATTTAAAAAAAAGTCCCATAAACACACTCCATAGCCACATAGACAGCCTACTAAGAGATAAAGATATCCACAAAGACTGGTTTGATGCTATAGATGTATCATTGTCAAAAGGGTCAACAATCATTCCAGATCAATTGCAATCTTTCGTTGTTGCCAAATCAATAATTTAAAACGTAGTAAACAATCAAAATAAATGTGTCATCAGGCATCAGGCACCCCCCCCCCCCCAAAAAAAAAAAAAAAAATTTGTCCACGGGCCCCGGGCCCCCCCCCCCCCCCCCCCCCCCCCAAAAAAAAAAAAAAAAACCCAGTCTGTTTTT
>NW_015114427.1:7785-36907 GCF_001443285.1 Poecilia latipinna | reverse complement strand
AAAAAAAGAAAAAAAAAAAAAAAAAATTTGTCCACGGGCCCCGGGCCCCCCCCCCCCCCCCCCCCCCCCCAAAAAAAAAAAAAAAAACCCAGTCTGTTTTTCAATGTCTGTTGGGTGAGTGTCTAAGTTTAGGTCTTTATTAGAGGCAAAGGGGTTCCGTCTGTGCTTTCACGGCCCTTGTCTTTCTTCGTTCAGTTGTTGTGTGAGTCGGCGTGAGCAGACAAAGACAGGACAGTCTGTATGAGCTGAATAATGCATCAGGATTTCCACTCTATCCTCCCTCGCATCTCATTTCTCATCCTCATCCCCATCACTCACCCAAGCCTCGCATCTTTAAGTCGTCTGTTTGTTTTCCTAATACTCACCTAGGTACACGACCTTTGTCCCACGTCTCCCTGTCCACCATCAATCTGCAGCATCACCCCGTCACTCTCCCTGCCCTTCTCTCCTCCCTTTTATCACTCAGCCCCTCTGAAGCCCACTCATGTGGAACGCGGTGGGGTGAAAATGCTGCTCTTTCAGCGCAGCCTCCGCACGCAACAGCAGAGGGATCGTGTGCGAAAGACCGGCAGACGCGATGCAGTCCAGAGGAACTGCGGACAGGAGCCACAGAGGAGTGAAACCATGCAGTGGAAGGGTTGTAAAAAACACAAGTCATTTGAGGGTCCGAACTCATTTGAAACCCTGGCAGCGTTTCACACCGATGAGATTTTGTTTTTGTCGCTAGAGTCAAAGAAGCAGGTTGTGGTGAGAGGGCTGATACGCACTGATATTAGACGAATTGATGTCTTGATATTAATAAATATTTTTATTTTAACCCGGGAGTCCAGACATCCTTCTCCCTTGTAACCCTTTAAAATATTTTCAATTATGTCCGTACCACATAGGAAGCGTCAGCAACAGATCTTTGGATTTCAGCCAAATGCAGTTACAGATTTCCGCCAGCAAGTGGCGTGACCTGCAATAATAAATAAAAATTTTTCACTATACCAAAACGTTTGTAGTGTAACATTTGGTGTTATACTAACACCAAATGTTACATCTAATGTAAATCACTTGCACAATTTAAAAAAATTAGCTTAGAATTCTTTATTTACATCGTCACTTACCCAATTTTGTGAGAAATCAATCACAAGGCGATATCCTTTTTGACACTTTTCCTGTAATTACGAGATTGTGGTTCATATTTTCAACCTCAGAAAGTACGGTAATCTTTCCTTGTCCCTTTCCTGCAGGAGCTGTAAGCAGTGTAGTTTTGGACGAACGCCCTGCTAGCCGACGCAGGAAGTTAATTTTTATCCTGGATCTTGTTCTTCACCATAAGTCGGTTGAGAACGTTGATGGTGCAATAAGTTGAAGATGGGAGAAGTGCATTGTGTGCAAAAAAGCAAAGATGTGTCTTTTCTGAAATGGGACATATTTTCTCATGGAGACTCTACTGCTGAACACCACAAATATGATCAGGGACCCTGTCAGTTCCTGCTTTGGTTTCAGAAAAATGAATATATCAACTCAGCAAAAGCTAGGAACCATAAAAAGACTTTTGATTGGGACAGCGTCTGTAGAGGATCAAGAGTTCAGTTTTGTGTCATGTTAGCTCATTGAGTGGTAGCGCCAACGCTAAGGTCATACTTGCTAGCAAATTGAACGTGGCTCATTTCTAAGGTGATATATCTTAGCTATTGATGTCAGTACAGGTTTAAAATGTATTTCTTTTCAGGTATTTTTTATGCTTCATTGACAAATCAATGACTATTTTAGTACACGGTGTTCTTTACGATCCAGGCAGTGTCATGAAAAAACATTTTTAGCATTTTAGCCAATAATCAACTCACCACTTGGTAGCACTTATTTTAATTTAATTACCAGGCAGTTTAAGAAAAAAATAAAGACGACAATGAAATAAATGAAAAGTAATGTTACCAGTCACGATGTAGCGGAAAACGACGAAATTGATAGCAATGCTCCCAATATATGCACAGTATTCAAAACTTAATAGGACATATTTCACAAAATACCCTTCAATTTCTCATATTCAAACTAGAAGAACACATTAAGAAAATGTTTCATTTCTATTTCAAATATCTTTCCAAAATGGTGCAAATTGTTCTACCAGTTTTATTGGTAACATTTTAACAGTTGTGGTTGGTTTTTTTTGTTGTTTTTTTTTGGTTTCTGGAAAAGCGAACCAACGGTGGATTGACCGAGCGCGGTGAGAAAACAAACAAAGCCCAGCAGCTCTCCAGTCACTGGAAACGTCTCCTGACGAAATCCGTTGCTCAGAAATCCCTGAGCATATTTCTTCTAAATGATTCAAAGTGGTGATTACAGAGAAGCCTGGGAGAGGAGGAGTGGGCTTAAATAACACCCATCACTCATTCTCTTTTGATTTTCAAGGCTCTGTCCCAAAAGGCCGTCCAGCAGACTCACCTTCCCTCCCTCCCTCCCGCGCCCCCCATCACCCTACGTTTTCCTCAGGGTCCCCTGGAGCCATTCTGCACACCTCTGCTCTGATTTTCGGTGGCGGTCCAGTAATGAAGCCGCTCAGCCTGTGATGTATGTTCCTCCGAGGCTGCGGGCAGTGTGGGCCGAGCTGCTGAGCCAGCGAAGGCCTCTCCATTACAGACGGGTTAACGTCTTGTGTCAAGCTTTTGGTCGGCAAGGCTGCAGTTGTGATAACAACGTAATGACTTTCTGCCTCTGATTACCAAAGGCTCAGGAACGCGCGGGATCAAAGTAAATTAAACAGAGTAGCACCTACAGCTAGAAAAATAAACGTCCTTAGAAGTGGTGCATGATGGGAGGATTACTCATATTTTTTCTTCTAATTAGGACAATACATCATTTATTTTTTAGCAAAAACGGGGCCAAACGCAGAGGTACAGATTACTGAAAAATGATGTAAGGGAAGGCGAAAGGGGAGCCGGGGAAAATTCGGTAAATCTGCAAACTATACATTTATTCAACAGAAATATTTTTATTAGAGTGCCTGCATTCTTTTTAAGCATCTATTTCAAGTAGCGCGAGGGGGAAAAAAAAAATCTGTCAAAAATCTTTTTTCTTCAACCGAAATGCAAGAATCCAGGGTCTCGGGTTCAAGTGAGTGCGTGTGTGTGTGTGTGTGCGTGTGTTTGTGAGTGCATTTAAGAAGGCGCAGGTGTCTGAGTGTGTGTGGTCCCGCGGCGGAGGTGCTGGTCGTATTTGGAGGTCTTTTTTGAGAGTGGAGGCCTCTCGCAAGAACCGTCACTGCCAGGGTTAATATCTGCTTCCCATCTTTTCCAAGTGGCCCATGAAGAACCGCGGGTTTCCCCACATTTCATTTTCAAAAACAGGCGGGGAGGTGGAAGAAAGCCTGTTCTTATAAAATTACGAGTGCTCGAAAAGATCTAATGTGGCCTTAATTGTCTCGCCGCATTTGACAATTGGTGTAGAAGGAGGGAACGCTTTGGGGCTGGAGTGTGTGAGTGAGAGGGGGGTTCAAGTGTGTTTCAAATTACAATGGGACCTCTAAAGATAATGTGCTCGGCTTTGTTTTCTACACCAGGACAAGGAGACGCAAGGCTTGTGAGGTACCTTTTTTTTTTTTTTTTTTAAAGAGAGGAAATACAAAAATGAGAAGTTTGAATCAGGAGTGTTCAGGGCAGCAGCAGCAGACAGAAAAAGAAGTATGCATTTTGTGTTTTGTATGATTAATTTCCTCCAAACTTCACAGTAATCGTGAAAGAAGCAGATAGTGATGCTGAAGTAAAATCACGAAACAAAACAACAGCTTAAAGTGACACAAAAACAAAATATTTGGGCAAGATTTATGTAAAAATAAAAGTTATGTTTTGTGGTTTATGTTTAAAGTCACACTCACACATCATATGAGTCCTATTGAGGACTGCTGATTAATATGCAAGGTTAACTAATAGAAAGCCTGGCTTGCTAACATTATATAATTAATTGACAACTTGAGCATTCAGCCAAGGGGCGGCGCTATACCCACAGCAGATAAAACAAACAAGCCAATCAAGAGCAGTAGAAGAAGAAAGATATTAAAGTTTTGTTTTAGTGAGTAGAAACAAAGTGTTCCAGTATCAATATATATACATTCAGTCCATGGGCAGGAACAATAGATGTACTTTTATGTTGGTAGCAGGAGTACTTAATATTTTTACGCCCAATAAAATTCCCTTAATGCCCCAAATACACAAATCTGAAACGGTGTTGTGATTGCAGCACTAATTTCCCACATCAGGGCAGAGCAGCACACAGTTTGCTGCAGACTCACCTCAGTTCAATCATCTCATTAAGCCTCCACTTTAAAGGCCCAGGAGGACTCTCACTCAGTGCCTGATTGTACACATTAGTTGTGCTGATTAAGCTTTCTCTTTGACTAATGTTCCTATCGCTACTCACCACATGTCTCTCTGTGTTTTGGTTCAAAGCGCCAGGATCTCACCCCAGGCTGGCTAAGATCAGGACTCCCTACCTGGGTAACCTACCTCTGTCCAAGAGGGCCTACTACTGGGACTTCTCACTCATCAGTGGGACAGAATGACCTTTCTGTCCCCATTTCTCCCATCTTGCTCAGAAATAAGCAAAATAAATAAATAAATTAATTAACAGACCTCAGTAAGTATTTAAATCAAACTCACTACCTACTTCCACCACCTCGGATACTTTCCTCAACACCGGAAGCTTCTACAAATCCAGTAAAGCAACTCTGAGATGCTTGTTCCTTCACTTACGTCAGAGTTGTAGAGCTCTTGCCAGACCACTGCTTCAGCCAATGGCTTCTGCAAGATATCGAAACACAGATGTGTGTTCAGTAAATCTTATATTTCGTCAGAAACAGCGGTTATTGGCATCTCACTACATTTTCTCCACAGGACAATGCTTCTCAGATGATTAGCTTTGGCAACGGAGCACCCTATGATTTACCATCACTAGCGTCATTAATTGTCCTTAAACATTGCTTTCCTGCCACTTAAACATTGAGATTATTCAACTAACTTCAATACCAGACAAAGATAATCTCAGTAGGTACAAAGGGAGGTTTTGATACAAATACTTTATGTATTTACTTAGGAAAATAACGCAGCCCTCCTCAGCACCTCGTTGTTTAATTGTGTTCGAACCATGTTTTTTGGGAAGCTGAGTTCAAATCCACTGGGAAAACCCATTCTTGAGGACTTCATCCCATAATCATTCACGTAGAACCTGTCTGACAGCACGATGTAGACTGAAAGATCCCGAACTGCAACAATTCATTCCCCAACCTGGAACCCATGAGAAAATAATTGACCTCTATGAGTTCGGAAAGGTTTACAAAGCCGCGTTTATTGCTTTGGTGCGCCCAGTGAGAACCATTAAAAACTGAACAGGAGCAGCCAAGTTAGCAAAATTACTCCAAAAAGGGCAGAAAAAAAATAAAACAAGATCAACATCTGTAGGACTGCAGGGTTTACTTACCTGAGTTGAGATGTTTGTCATGAAATAATAATTATATTTGGAAAAAATGTAATTTGTGGGAGAGTTCCAAAGTCAAAATGCAGGCCTAGTTCACGTGGACGTTAAAAACAAATTAAAAATAAGTAGACGGAAGATGTAGAAATGTAATTTTTTGGAAGGTGTGTCGTGTTACAGCAAACATGAAAGTAACAGTGAAAAATAAAGAAGTTCAACATGGCAGTCAACACACAGAACCATGAATTCTGCTCTCCATCAAAGCTGAGAATATGCAGCTATCAACTTCAGCAAGTCCACCTCTGAATGAAAAAAGGATTTGAAATGAGGTTATTCAGTGGCCTATTTGAGGACGACGTTCAAATGTTGTAAATGTCCCTTTATCGGGATGTTTATTCTGAAAAATAACTTTTCAGTGATATTTAGACTTAAAGCAATTCTGCAAAGAGTGGGCTAAAGCTCACTTTTTCAAAGCTGAATTTTCTATTTGCATTGATTATTTTTTTGACTAATCTTAAATTTTGTTTAACATGTACGTCGTACAGGAAAGCAAAAACAAAAAAAATGGAAAAAAATCAGAACATATCTGTAATGGGGAAGCAACTTGGAGCCAAATGCAAGTCGATCCCTCTGAAGAGACCTCCTCTGAATTTAGTAAGAGAAAAAAAAAAAAAAAAGAGAGAAAAATGTCTCTCAGCCTCCGTACAGGCAGATGAAAAACAAGCTACTCATTTAGCCTGCAACAGTTCTGTGGAAGCCGCAAAAACTGAAACCTGGAAGTTACAACACTGCTTCACTATGTACGGCCACCCGGCTGCTGGGTTTCTCCTTTGCCAGCTGCTATTGCCTAATTAGCCATTTCAAGAATCACCCTGCCAGAGGAGATGTGTTTCCATGTAAGTGAATTTCCCTCAGCGCTCATTCACTTCAACGCGTTCCTCTGCCTCGACGAAGACAAAACGCTGCGTATGGTGCACACATGGGTTTTCATTCATGAATATTTGAGGTATTGAGGTGGTTGTATGATGAGAGAAACACACAGGGAAATTTGGAAGGGTTTTTTTTTTTTTTTTTTTTTGCTTACTGTGTGATCGACATGTTGTTGACGAAGAAATCGAGAAATAAATGAGTCGTGAGATCCGTCAAGGCCAGTCGTGTTTGTGGAAAGTTCTCTTGCTTTTTCACTGTTTAACCATGAAAACTGCTACGACCGTCGGCTCTGGGCGCTGGAGCTTAAACACCAAGGGCGGTTTTGTTGCCTCTGATTATTTTTGAAACGAAATCAAAGAAGAGCTCCATGTGCGAACCTGGGATCTTACAGTTTACAAAGCTATAGAAACACACGTACACCCAGAGATTCAAACCAATGCACTGATCCAATTAGAGATTGGATCAGTGCAAGGCTTTCAGTCCTTGGAGGCCCCTATTCTCTGATAAGCAGGGGACCAGACCGACACTGGCCGTCTGTGTTCTGACCTCTGGAGAAGCCGGGTGTCCACTGACACCTGACGCAGCCAGAGCGGTAAAGTCGTCTGATGCCAGAGACCACCAACCCCTCTTTAGTTTGGGTGCAGCGGCCCGCGTACACACAGGCCAAGCGAGTCTGTCGCCCTCCACCCACCCGACCGCTCCGCATTAGGGCGAGGCGACCTGCGGCCGCGCAGAAAGACTCTTGCTGCATTCTGTGCGTGCGGCGGTGGCACAATGGCCTCCCACTCGCATGAGTCGTTGGAAGATAATAATTATGCCGGCGGCTGTGCTAAAATGCCTCCCCGGGTCTGGTTCTTCCCCGATTTTACACATGGCTTTTAGAACACTTAAGAAAAATTATACACCAAATGATAGTGGTCTTAAGTTGTGGTTTATCCCATTACATGGAGCGCATGCGAGGCGAGAGCGGGTAGGAGCGTAAAATCTGCACAATATTACCAGCGGCAAATTTGGCAGGGAGGTATAGCCACTTCCTTAATGCCACCAACAGCGCAGCAGTTTTTCCCATGCCTCTTATGTCATCTGTAGCCTCAAGGACACTTTTTTTTTCTTCATCACATGTAACCCTTGTAGATTAACTTCTTTGCTCTTTTTTTTTTTGGAAAATCGGTTGTGTCAATCAGACAGTTATTAGTTTTCTTAGTTTTTAGAAAAGATCTTTCTTTTTTTTTTTTCAACCTTTTGATGGTGAACTGCATGACTCCAAGTGGGCCATAAAAGCAACTTATTGATAAGAACATTAGCTGAGGAAGCTAAAACCTAAACACTTTAACTTTACTTGATTGAATTATTCTTTGCTCTGAGAGAAGATGGATAACTCTAGTCACCGAAGTGACGTAACTTTTGTTATTCTAATTTTTTTCCCCAGACCTGCAGGGTCTGTTCAGTCACCTGGGTCCTCACTGAAACTGTTGGGTAGATATTAAAAGCTTCTGATGCACCTTTTCTGCTGTAAAATGCAACCCGGTTACATATTATAACATTCAAAAATGTTGCCTGGGGGTGAGTTACAGTCATGTCAGTACCCTAGTTTTTTGTGGTCATGATGTTTTTTTCAAGCTTTTGTATCCTGAAGCACAAGGCTTTCTTTCCCTGCTCCTTACAATGTCTCAATACGTCAACATTCTTTGCTTGTCAATCCCTCAGCTGCATGACTTACCGTTTATGTCAGAATCCTTTGTAAGAGCTTTAAAAAAAGAAAAAAAAGATGACCAAATTAAAATCTAAGCTTTGCTAAGTTTAAAAGTTGTAGGTTTGTCTAAAGTCGGAGTTGCATGAGATCTCACTACAGTAAAAAACAAAGTATTTCTCAGCCAGCTTAAATCTACCTTGTGAGACAATTATTATCGAAATGAGTGCTTTAAGCACGATATATCAGAATCAGACTTCCTGTCTTGTCACCGTGCAAGAAAGCACAACAAATAAAAAAACAGCAACTCACAAAGGCAGTGGAAATGAGTTCATAAATAAAAAAATATCAAAAATACAGTAGAAACAAACAGGGATGCTAAGGAAATGACAGATACAGATATATCACATCTGTATATGTCATATAGATATAAATGACATTCCTGTATTATATATAGATAAGTCAGATCAATGATATAAATCATTGTATGTTTGAGAATGTATTTCAGAGTGAGAAAACGTACAAGCTTTTGAGTTACGCTCATTAGCTTACAGAGTTTACTGTTGGATTATCTCCACCACTTTAAAAGTGTTGGAGGCAGCATTATGGATTTTTCTCTGGAACTCACTCCCACCTGATCTCCGTATCATTGAGTCTTTGCAATATTTTAAGTCCAAACTAAAAACCCATTTGTCTGAACTAGCATACAGCTTTTAATTACCTTTGTACTGTCTTATAAATCTCGTTTGTTTTATTACCGGTATGTATTTTATAACTTGTTTTATGTCAAGGTGACCTTGGGTGTCCAGAAAGGCACCTATAAATAAAATGTATTATTATTGTTTTAGGTATATGTAAGATACAGGGACTGAATGACGAACAGAAGGTCTGAATTATCTTTACCAATAAACAGATCACTTTTTAACTTGCCGTGCAAATTAGCTTGCTAACCATTGGCTGCTAACAATGCCAAAATATCGAGGCTAAAGTGCTCGCTTGCAGCTTCTTTTAATGAGCCTGGACTGCATGTCTGGTTAAAAATGTAAAATCTTAATCACACTACACTGACCAGAGATTATTAAAGACAGAGTTAGAGGCGGACTGTCTGCTTTCCTGCTTCAGGACCTGAACCATTTCCCATAATTGATGGAGTTGTGAATTCTGCTCTCTGGCCCAATCAGTCGAGATGAAGCGCATTTGGTCAATGATCTGGGATTGAGATGCTGAAGTGGATCTTTAAACAGGCCGTTAATGCTTTAAGACCAATGCAACATGGATAAAATTAATCATTACTGCTGAGAAAAGTGATTCCTTTAATGCAAAATATCAGAATCATCCCCAGTTATCAAAGACATTGAATGCCAGTTGTTGCTGCTAATGGTGGCATCACTGGTTTTTTAGGTTAAGAGGGCAATTATGTTAGCATTCAGTGGCCCATATTGGTTTAAGAGTTTTCTTTTGCTTCTATAAAACTAAATTTTTCTAATATTGAAATCTGTTTGACGATTTGAAACGTGTATTGTGTGACAAAAAAGCAAAAACAAAAATATCTGAGGGGACAAATACTTTTATCAGAGCACTGCATGCAGGGTTTTACTTGCCAAATTAGTAAGTAGTACAGTTTGGTTCAGGTTTCAAGACGTATTTTGAGACGGGCTTTTGTGCACGAAACTTGGAGACTTAAATCCGAATGAATGGCTCACAGACACCCAGCACTGTTTGTCAGCTGCATCCTATTTGTCTCATACGCTGATCTGAAAAGCGCTTCACCGGCCGTGACCAAGCAAGACTAGTTGACGGTACGAAAGTGAATGAAAACGTAATCGATAGCAGCTCCGCCACGCTGGAACAGTCGAAAAAACAAAAACAGGATCAGCTGAATTACTGGGGGGGACCAAAAGCCAATGAATCAAAACATCACAGGGGGAGAAGCTCAGCCCGACAACATGTACACAAACCGTTAATTGCTAAAAGCGTTCCGTTGCCGAGCGGGGAAGGGGAAAGTTAAATCACATTCGATGCGTCTTCCTCACACGCTGTACTAGCAAGACGCGATCAATCTCTCTCCTCTCCGCACATGCTCATCTGACATCACTGAAGCCCTGACCAATTATGGTTAGAAAAAGCGGAGATGATGCTCTTTACGATGGGTGGGGAAGCCTTCTCCATTCCAAGTCTTCACTCCTTGACAGATGCCGTAATTCATAATGTGATTGGAACATTGGTGTGAGCTAAATACTGAGTATAAGCCGCATTCCCATTGGACTTAGCTGGTGGTCCGTCTCTGAATTATGGCTTAGGAAATGTTTTCTGCGTGCATGTGTGTGTGAGTGTGTGCGAGTGTGTGTTTTTAACTTTTTAAAAGGGAAGAAAGAACCACTCTAGACAAAGCTATCCTAAGAGCATCCATTATGACTCGCCTCATGTGCTGTTCATGAACACCACATGTTGCCAGTCAAAGGAGAGGAAAAACATGGTTATTTAAATCAGGTTTGGCAAGTTTACAGGTCTCTTTTATGCAATCCATGCCCTGCTGTCTGTTCTCGCAGAAAAACATTCATAAACACACAAATAAAAGCATGCCCGTGCATTATCATCTCCCTGTCAGCCGAGTGTTTAAGTACTGTAAGTCAACGAGTGATCTTATTTAAAAGCTCATTTGACAGGGTTGGAAATGAAAACCCTTCGCAGAGGTTCTCTGTTGTTGACGTTTGAAGCTCTTTTTGCATTCCTGCTAACATCCAAAACTGTTGAAATGGTAAAAAGAAAAAAAAAAAGAAGTTAATCTGTCAAATCTTCTAAAAAATATCACTTGCATTGAAACAATTTGTTCGGGGAATATTTTTTATGATCTACAGCACCATTTGCTCCCACTTTTCAGTAATAATTTATTTTTAACTTTCTTTTATGAGGAGCAGGCTAACATGAAAGACCATTCCATTGCCATAAATATTTTTCTTTGCACCCTATGATGCCTTATGATGCAAATCTAAGCGTGCTTTATGTACTATAAATGTTATGTAATGAAACACAAGTTGTTGTTTATTTTGGTGTATGGTGGGTCTGGTTGCCTTGCAGTGTCAGGTCAGATTTGCACTAAGAGAGAAAGTAAAATAGTTTCTGTGTTTGAGTTCAATGGCGTTATAGCAATTAACTCAAACTGCTTTTGAATCTAAAAATAAAATACATACAGTGTCTGATTAATGCCACAGGTAGGACAGATCACAACAATTGTGTGTAAACATAAAAAGTGGATGGAGTCAAGTCAACAATTACAGCAATCCCAATCCCAACAACAATGACAAACAAAACATATAGAATGACAAGTGTCAAGGGGGAAAAAAATCTAACATTTTTAAAAAGGCTGCAAAATGTATGACATACTACCGTTTGGCCTGTCACGATAACAAACTTTGCTGGACGATAAATTGTTCCCAAAAGTTATCGCGATAAACGATAACGTTGTTGTTTTGAGGCCATTTTAGAGTTAAAAGTAATGCAGGAACACATTCTTGCAGATCAATAAACTTGAAATTCTAATGAACATTTAACGCTGGAACTGAAAGACATTTTAAATATCCAAAATAAAAATAAAAATAAAAACAGAAACAAAATTAATCATGAAGTCTCTGTAAACAAAACTGCCCTTCAAAATAAGGGCTGGTCGAGACCACATAACCAGACTGAAGACTTTTATCATCAAGAAAAAGAGAAAAACGATAAATTATACAAGTGAAAATGATTGCCTTTGTTTTCATTTGACATGAGATTAATGGATTATTGTGACAGGCCTATCTACCGTCTGAGTTACTTTACAATTTTTACTAAACAGTTGCCTTACCTTCTTGGGCAAAAGGTTAAATGCTCTCTGAACGAGAGCCTTCAAGTGGATAAATGATTATTAGCTGATTTTATTAGAAAATAGGTCGGGCTGATATCAGTTGGAGCCTCTTCAAGTATCAAGCATGCTAAGGTGAGGGAATCTTCATTAGTGAAGACGGAGCATCTGCATACCCTAGCATGAGATCCACTAAGGTTATGAATGGATCATTGCTGCAGCATTTGGGTAGCACTGGTCAAAATTTGATAGCATTAGTACATATTTTTAGATGTGTGTTTTGCATCCCTTGTGAAACTTTTTAACTTGGTCAAAATGTCTGAGGCAGCTTGGTATTGCGTAATACACATTATATATAATCAGATGTGTAGAGATTCGGATTTTCCTAAAGCCACATAACTTAATACACGACTACAGAACAGAGTGAAAGGGATATTAGGAATTATTTACTCTCAACTTGCTTAAGACGGAAAGAGACCAACCACCCTTGTTCAGAAATTTGACAGTCAAGCAACATGGGTTTACAGAGCCTTTATACATATATATATACACTCATAACACTTTAAAAGCACATAAAAGTGTTCATTTAGTCTTCATAATGGGTTGATCTTTAGATCAAAATGCGCCACCATCCTCCAGAGTTGCTCTAGCAAAGACTAAAACTCGACATATAAGTTCACGTAAAGGGTAATTATAACAAGAACCTGGAAATAAAGGAAGTGTAGAAAGGATAATAGTTATGGATGAGGTCAAAATTTTCTCAGCACATATTTCCACTGCGAAATAGCTGGAAAAAAACACAACTGCGCTGGAGCAGAAGGGAGGAAAAATGTATTAATTAAAGAGACAATGAGTCCCAGCTGAGTAATGCGAGTGGCAGATGAATTGAAGGCAACATCCCGTCCCGCCTGAGCTCGCCAACTTCGGTTCCAGATATCAGCTTTAGCCTACTGGAACCCCGGGGATGTTTTTGTGAGGGTGTGCAGGAAAGCAAACAGTATTAATCCTTAGAAAGTCCTGAATCTCTTCTTGTCATAACAAAGGACTGAGCTCTTCTTGTGCACAAAAGTCAGCAAAAAAAAAAAAAAAAAAAGAAAAAATATTAAGTGCAGATGTGAAGGCAGATGGTGGCGTAAACACTGAGCTGTGTCTTCTATAAATGTTTTGGAGAAAGAAAAAAAAAAAAGAGCTCTAATGCAGAAGGGCTGTGGGTATTTGCCCAGCCCTTGGATAAATAAGCTGAGAGATTCAAAGGCTGGATAACCTCCTCCAATGCCCATCACACCAGACAAGATGAGAGGCCGGAATAATCCGCTTCGTTTCTCCAATCGGGACGAAACTGATTTCAATTAGTCTCAGTCTCAGATTCCAGAGAGGATTGGAAATAAGATGGCAAACCGATTCGCTGAAAGGTGTTGGAGATATCAGTATATTGTTTAGTTTGTTAAGCTTTGAAGTTTTGTCTCTAAATTTGTTAATCCTTTAAAGCCTCATACACAAAAAAAAAAAACAAAACAAAAAAAAAACAGATTATTTTGCATAAGCTGAACTGTTTTCTTTTTTGGATAGATGCTTCTTTTGTGTCATAATTAATAAGTCAGGCATTGATGGTTGTGTACTTATATTTTCTCCTACCAAAAGGATACAGATTGTACACCGTAAAAGAGACAAAGGAGAGAAATCCAATAAATTGATGCACTAATTCATAAAATATTAACACCAAAGCTGTGACACTTGCCATACACATTTTTACCAGATTTTTTGTATTAAACCTTATTATTGACATATGTTCTAGGTTTGGTTTTATGGATGTATTACAGACTTCTTTTTATCTAAAAAAAAAAAAAAATCTGACTTTTTAACTGTTGCCATTACAAATGAAAGAGTTTGTACTCCATAAAAATCTGTTTCCATCTTGAACTTGCTTCATAAAAGGACACATTGGTTTTTCTCCCCGTCAGAAATTAAACTTTTCCTGATTCAGGTCAATTAGGATTAGGTTTTTTTCTATTTTCTAATAAGAGAGAGATTTTTTTTTTTAGTTTTAAAACTGCTCATAATTCAAAAGTTTACATATCATTTTGCAATGCTGTCTGTTTCGGCTATCCTTCCACAAGTTTGCGACTGTACTTTTCTGGGATCTTGACCCATTCCTGTCTGACAGAGCTCATGTAACCGAGTCATCTTTGTTCGTTCCCTGCTCACGCACGCACACACACACACACACACACACACACACACACACACACACACACACACACATTTCCACTACACTTCGTGAAGTCACCAGAAACATCAACTGTCATTCGTCAGCTTCTTTGTAACTAATCTGGCGTTTGCCGAGGCTCATTTCCCACTTGGAATAACCATTTGTGCACAAGTGTCAAGTTCCTGCATAGCGTCTTAAGTTGTTGCTTTAGTATTGTGTTCTTTCACTGTGACGCCATCCAGTTTGTGAAGGTCAGTAGCAAAACACTCATAAAACACAGTTCCGTTCTTCGTTGGTGGGATTGTATTCCCAGACTTGAGTTTTTCCAAATGTAACGCTGGTCAATATGGTCAGATGCTTCAGATTTTAGTTTTATCAGCCCACAGTACATCTAGGCAGTTAACCACGTTGATCTTGTGTGCATTTCCACATTGTAATCTGTGTTTTTATGTTGCATTTGGGGTAATTCTTCTGAATTTGGCTTCTTCCACATTAAATTCAGGCTATTTTGGGATATCATAACTTTTATTATTGTAATAATTTCACTATTACTAGCTTGAAGTGGCCCATGAGGTGGCAAAGAGAAGAAGTCCCAGTACAGAGACTTGGGGGACCCCGGCGGCGAGATGATGTGCTGCAGAAGTCTGAACGAAAATCTAGACAGAAAAGTTTTTTTGTTTTTTTTTCCCCCCCCAACACAGTGTATGTAAGCATTAAAAATGAGACGTTTGGCATAATGTTAATCAAAGCATGTCAGCTGTTTTCTTTATAAACACTGATGTCACATTGTTAATGCCACACAGAGAAAATTCCATCTTGTGATAAAGAGCTCCTCTCCGCTCACTGTTTATTAAGCAGATGAACGGCTCAGTCACGCTTCGAGCGAATCCCGCTTTGATGTGCTCGAATAACCGGCAACTCGATCCTTCTGGAAACGCACAGGACATCTTTTAAAGAAGTGTTTTCACTACTGCTGAGCTCACTGGAGCTGGTTCCCTTGCTCAGAAGTGTAATTAAAGCAAGGTGGGAGAAGCGAGCTTCATCAGGACAGAGGAGAAAAGCGGGACAGAGGGAAACTGCCAAACCAACACAACCCCAATACCTCATCACTACTCGCTCTGCGAAGTTTGTTTGGTCATGGTGCTGCCAATTTTTTTTTTTTTTTTTTTTTTTTTTTGTTAAAGCCCAATCTCATGCTTCCACATTTAATCCTCACTACTGATTGTACAAATACAATTTCCAGAGTTATTATGTTATGAAATCTGTTTTGCTCCCGGATACTTCAAAGGGGTTTCGGCTCCTCCAGAAGACATTGCTCGCTGGTGATGTAACAATTTCCCTCGGATATTTAAAATAAACACATTAGGCCGACAGGAATTCAAAACATGTCTGAAGCCATAACGCCTGAATATTTTTTTATTTTATTTTTTTGATTGACACGAGGCGCGGAATGCCACTTCTTTTGCAAGTGAAAGCTGACGGCCTCCAAACGCCGTGCCCTGGATTTCCAGGCTCCCATGCAGTGTAAATTATGGGATAACAGGGTGCAGCCCATTGCAGACTCTGTTTATTCAATCTATTTCTTCACACAAGTTCCCATTGCCTTTTTCCTCCTCTCTGCCTTTGTGTGTGGCGGCCCCTCTGATCCTGCTGACCCTCCCCATGTGTTTTCACTTTCGGGCTCTGATCTCAACTCGGCGACCAGTGGGGAACCGAATACAAATTGAACAGTAACCATTCACAGACCCCTTTCTGCTTCATGCTAGCCGGCTACACCAGCTTTCTGCCTTCTCCTGGGGAAGGCGCTGCGGCGGTACAAATCGACCTCGAGTCGCCTCGCAGGCCGTCAGCTTTCGGTCGCAGACGTCTAAAGCAGTGCGGTTTTGCCGCGGTTCAGGGCACATTTGACATCTTTATTTAAAGTCCGCACCACATTATCTCCGCAGCAGAATGAGCGGACCACAAAACAGGGGCTCGAAGGAAAACGTTTAAGCTTCCTGAGTGACGAACTGAGGCCCAGAGAAAACAGTGCAGAAAAGAACAAATCACCACTGTTTGGGTGGTGAGCTTTTTATTATTTCAGTTAAGGTGAAGTTTTCATTAGCCCCATAAGCCTCCGCCCACCCCCTCTTTTGAACGCAAGTCTTCTCTTCTCTTCTTTTTTTTTTTTTTCCTGTGAAGCTAGCTGGACAGCAGCCGCTCGCAAGTGGCAGGGTTTGTTTGTTCAGCTTTTATTGGGAGATGTGGTCTGAAAAAGTTAAAAAGAGCAAAAATAGGGCCTATTGTTGCTGTTCGGGTTCATATTTTCTCTGGAGCTGCTCCACGTGCCGCGTTTGTTCCCCCCGACTGAAACTGAAAAACTGCAGAAAAAAAAACAAAACAAAACCCAGAATGCAATAACTCACACAAAGCGAAGACAAACTCACAGAAGACTCCATGGATAATCGCTCAGATAAGATATGAAATGGAAAAGGCAAAAACTACGAGCTGCAGGCGTTGGTCGAAAAGAGATGGCAGATTCTTTTCTTTTTACTACTCAACATCATGCTTTAAAAGTCCAGAAAACAATTTAATCACCTAAAATAGAATCATTCACTAACCTGTGCCATGACAATGATCAAACTACAGTTAATAATCAATACTCCAGATCACACATCAAAGCTTCTGTTGCTACTGCATTATGTAGGCCTGTCGCAACAAATAAAAAAAAAGTTCAATAATTTCCATTTTATGTTCATTTCATTTTATTTCTTGTTTTGGTTGTTTCGTTTTTTTGTTTGGGATATTTAAAATGTCTACCAGTTCCAGTGTTACATGTTCATTAGAATTGAAAGTTCATTGATCTTTAAGAATATGTTATTGTGCCTTTAACATAGTATCATGTGAAAATTGTCTCAAAACAACATTTTCATGTACGAGTCCATCCTTTATTTCAGCAGAAGAATCTCAGATTGAAAAATACAGAAAATCGAATTCAAAACAAAAAAATCTAGTTAGGAAATACATGTTTTCTTACACAGTCATCATTTATTATGAATAACTGAAGCATTTTTTTTACCTAACATGTTGAAGGTCATAAGCATGTTAAGGGGATTTTTACTGGTATTCCATGACTTTCTGTAACGTGACCTGCAGGGGTATTTTTCTGAGCTGCTCTTAAAAACGGGAACGATAAGAAAACATGACATTCGAGTGAAGCTTATTTGTGTTAATCTTCATAAAATGGAAAATGGCTACGTGAGACAGAGCATCCTTACTTCATCCCAGCCATGTCGTAAACATTTTTCAGCTGCTGCTAGCATGCGTGGCTTCCTCTGTTGAAATACGTGGAGGCTATTATTAGCAGTATGTAATAAAGTTAAATACTGCTAATAACGTTTAAACCTAAAGTTGAGAACTTTAGGCTTAACATCCTACACTACTCTATGATTGAGGATCTTAAATTGAAGTAGGAAAGGAAGTGTTTTTTGTGTTGCTGGTGTTAACAGAACGAGCTAATAAAGGACGCTAATTGGGCTAGTTCAAAACACCTGATAAAACCAAAAACTGGCTAGCTTTAGCTGCTAGCAATATTAAAGTTCGGCTCTGCTTTGAAGCTTCACATATTTGCAAATTTTTTTTTTTTTTTTACAATTTTTCAATTAGTCTTGACTACATTTAATAACTTTTTGTGTAAATAGACTGATTAAACCAGAATTGGAGGAACTAATATGGAATTCTCGGATTCAGTTTTCAGTTTGGGATTTATGAAATATTTATTCTACATGTGTAAAAGCAGAAAGGGACTTTATTTTTTTTACATTAAGACAACCGTAAAAACAGTAATATGTAGATTAATTGAATCTGGAAACACATATTTTACACAGATTAGACATTTGTGACACTTTAAAAAAAAAAGGAATCTTTTATTTTTGTGCTAAATATTTCCTCTCACTCTTGTAAATTCAATATAATTTTATAGTTTTGCCTGGTCAGCAGGATGTAATGTTACGCTTTTACTTTTAAAGGTAAAAGAGATCTTCAAAGCTCACTGTTGAGAGGAGCAAACTATGTGATATGACAACACTGCAGCAAAAAGATTAATTTATCTTGGAGCTACTTAGACATCATTACCAGCCGTGCCATCAAAAATGGAGGTTGCTGTACATCAGGTGACATTCTGATAGACAAACTACACTAGGCATCCTTAGTTAAAGTTTTTGCGTTTCAATAATTTGTTCTCTGACAGGATTCTCCTTCTGAGCCCCAAGTTAAAACGCCCTCCATCACCTGTTTCACATTAAACTTTCACGCAAACCCTCGCATCTTGTAAACTCTGCTTCGTTTACTTAGCCTGGCTTTCATTGTGGCCATTTTGCACGGTTTACCTTTGTTTAGTTTATTAACCCATGGGGTTAGTTAACCTAAACATACCAGCTGAATGCTTCAGCTTTGAGCGTGGGCATTTTTTCTTTTCATATCTCAGTGACCCAAGGTGAGGATGATGAAGGCTTGGAAGCAGATCACAATTGTGAAATGATGAATGGTGACTGATATAATCGGGTTTATTTGAGAATGTTTGAAGCCCAATAAGGTTTTGCATGTTTCACATCTTTGGCTTTCTAAATATAAAAAGCAGACTACTTTTTTTTTTTTTAATGTTTTTTTGTTTTTAATCTTAGACCGCAATTAAATGAAGAACATTTTTGATCTGTCAGTGAGTTTGTATATTACACACTGGAGCCTTAAGTTTATGCAGACATACAGCTAACAAGGCTCCATCAGTTTTCAACGGCACGTCAACAAATAAAGGCTCACACTTAGGCATCTAGAAAGCCTTAGACAAACACAACTTTGCTCACTTAAAGTCAAGTGAGAACGTCCTCATAAGCCTCAACGCAACAGAAAAAAAAAAAAAAAACATGTTTAAAGACCAGCTCCGCTGCCAATGGCTGGTGTTCGTTCCCATGCTCCAGCATTGTGTCCCATCCAGCTGCAGCCAGGGAAAATGAAATGGAGGGAGGAGGGAAGGGAAGGTTGGGGTGGGGGTAGGGGGGTGCACTCATGGGTGGTCTGCCCCACACGGTCCCACACTCTGCGGTTTGCGCCCTACATCTGATAGCAGTGGCTCTCAGCTGGGGCGTGCACGGCTCGCATTCTCTGTGCCTTTTTACTGCAACAAACCTGGGCTGGAACTGTTTACTGTGCAATGTCTTCATCGGAGCAACGCGCCGCACAGCTGGCCTCCAGTCTGCAGGCATTCCTACCATGCGTTAGATAAGGACTTTTTGTGGAATATACATACATATATATGTATATATATACACACACACACACACACATATATGTGTATAACAGTTCTTAGCGATTCAATCGTTCGGCTTTCTCTCCACATTCGCTTTCATGCCATCATATTCAGCACTTTTATCTACTTTTATTAGGTTCAGTTAAGTGAGCATTAACTACTTGTGCTGCACCATGGCCATTACTCTGTGCACATTTGGCTCAAAAGAGACTCTCACATGCCCCAACTGCGGGGGTAAAATCAATCTTTTCTCAGCCAGAAGGTTTTGCAATGCTCACACACACAAAAAAAATCAGGCTGAAATATCAATTGTGAACGGAATACAGCGCAGGGCTAATAAGTGAGAGGGGATGTTAGATCATTTATGTTGAAGTGGATTTGTCCTCGAGCCCGCAAATACCACATTTTATTGACTCTCATGCGCTGGAAACGTGATGTGAAGTATGGGATACCAATTAGTTTCATGATGGCATTTTATGGAAATGATCGATATTTGAGCTTCAAGTGTGGTCTTCTGCACGGGGACTGACGCGTTCAGCAGAGTTCTCACGAAAGAAGACGCCAAAAAGTTGCAAACCTGATTTAGTGCAGGGATGTGAAGAGTTTGGGTGATGTAGACTTTTGACACTGATAAGGGCTTCCTCTAAGTGTTTTGTTTTGTTTTGGTTTTTTTTACATAAAATGCTTCGCATTGTTCATTGCACGTGGATAGATTTCATGCCATCGAGCCAAAAGTGCATAAATTTGAAGTAAAACTTCAACAATACATGGTTTTCAATATTTTTGTGCACATTAAAATCCAAAAATCGTGGTTCGCATATTATGAAATCATCCGCTCCTGCATCCAGACACCTACAGTTGTCACCAGTCGGCTGGCTGCAGAGCCCAACTCTGTAAATTTAATCTCAGTCTAAATGCAGCTGCTCCGTGAAAACGTCCAACGTTTCTTTAGACGTTCATGAGCAAACGGCAACGTGAAAACCGAGGAACGCAGCGGGGACAGACGTGTGGAGAGGTTTGGACTCAGGGTTTGGTTCATCTGCTGGAGCCCTGCTCAAGCCATCATCGTAAAAAGATATGGAAGAACTGCAGACCGACCAAGATAAACCGACAGGTTGAGCATCAATAAGGCCCGTGGTGCCGCCGCAGTCCACTGACGCAGGAGGTGGAGTCTGACTGTTATTCACTCCACATTTTTATCTTTTTAGATATAATAAATTGAATATAATTATATATTTTATCCCTATGTTGTTAGATGGTTACATTTTAGGCGTTAAGCTTTATTTTTGTCTGTAATGTTTTCTTATTTGTGATTGCATTTCCTGAATATCACATTTTATAGAACATGTTTATGATTGTTTGGGTCATTTGTTTGATTTTCCTATATTTTTTGATCAAGTTTAACATTTTGTGATGCTTTGTTAAATGTTTTGTGGTTCATTTGACTGCATTAAAGTGCTTTATAGCTAAAGTCTGATTGATCGAGTCATAATTCATTATCACACTCAGTCTTACTCTACTTTACATAGATCAACGACATAAAATCCCATTAAAATACATTGATGTTTGTGGCTGTAGCATGACAAAAATGGGTAACTATCACTAGAACTTTATAAAAGCCGTTCGATTTTTTTAAGTGTTATCAAAACAGGGACGTTAAACTCCAAGATGCATTCTGTCACGGAACAAACAAAGTGACTAATTGCTCCAGCGAGGAGAACGATAGTCTTTGAATACAAAACAATTTTGAGAAAATCCAGATGCTTTTGTAAATCGGCCATGTGGTTTTTGCGTGCATGTGTGTGTTTGAATAGAGATGGGAGGTCATAAATTCTTTTATTTCAGAAGCTGTTTTTCAAAGGCCCCATTTGCTCAAAAATGAGCTCCAGAGGCTTAATGTGATATAACTCATTTCGTACTCAGCCTGTGATGTAGAAGGGGATGTTTCACAGCCAAAGACATAAATAAAAAATCAAAAATGACACTGCAGATTAATTTGACACATCAAACAATGTGCGGGTGTACTTGCTGCGGTGCTGTCCTGGCATAAACTTTTAATAAACATGTGCAGGACGGGCAGAAGAGTGACAGTATGTTCAGAGATGTGACTGTCGGATGCAGCGCTCCGAGATCTGGAGCCAAAAATGAAAAATGGAACGGCGCGTACTGCAGGAAACAAAGGAAAACGTGTCCAAAGGCATCGTCACTATGCACACAGCAGACATGTTAGCACTGCTCCGCATCTGGAGAGTCGTATTAATAAGAGCCAGACTTTATTTATAGAGCCGCTGAAAGAAGATGTCCATTAAAACAGATACAACTAATAAACAAGCCAGCGACAAATATACAATGACTAAACAAAGTTAGGATAATAAAGACATCATGCCAAACCAGAGGCACTGAGGAAACACGAGAGGGAAATCAAAGCTCCCGCTTCCCTTTCCCCTTCCCTCCTCCCTCCATTTCAGCGTTGCCACAGCGAAACATGGCGGTGGCAGCATGATGCTCCGTCTTTCTTCGGGACGGACAGAGAATGTGGTCAGGGTTGATGGGATAATGTATGATGTGCTTCATAGTAAGAACACCGCCCATAACTATGGGCTTAAACATTGTGTGATATGGAAAATAAATCAGAACATAAAACATGGCGTACGAGGACGATAAAAACTTGTTAGTGGGCGGGAGGAGGGGCAAATAATACCAAGATGAATATGATTTCTACCAATTCATCTGAAAAATAAGTACAAAAGTACAAAAATAAGGACAAAAGCTGCAATAGTTTGGCTGCATACACCCTTAAACTGATATGAATCTTTGATACATGTCCAGCATTCAGTTTGGGTCTCGCATCTATTCAGTACTAAATCTGATTAACCAGAGATAAAGCTTAACTGGCTTTTACCAATTAACTTAGATTTGACACAAAGTCATTGTACAAAGGTATCAGTCAGAAGAATGAAACAAAGCAATTTGTCAGTAGCCAACTGCCCCATCCACCAGGGCGGTCTTTATGCTCTGGTCCTCTACCGGGCCTTGATGGTTCTGAAAAGCACTTTAGCCGTCCCTAGGACTTCAAGGTCAAAGGTCTCAGGTTGCTCTCCTGCTCTCTCACATTTCTCCACAATGCCTCTAGTTTCTCTTTGTGATGTTGGTATTTCTCGAGGTTCTCGTCTTCCTTCCACTTGATGTTGCTACTAGATGTTGCTACGACAACAACCTGTTGTCTTTCAGTCTGGACCTTTATCTTCATCATTGTCAACCCCTTCTGATGATGTCTGATGATGTCTGATCTTTGAATGTGGGACCTCCGGCTAACATCTGACACCTGAAATGTCGAGAGTTAGCTGAAACCTTTAGCCTCTTGGTTTGATGTGGTTGATCCCGGTCTTTATCGCTCTGTTCCTGGGATGTCCTAATTAAAGCTTTCCCTCTCTAGTCATTCATAAGACATTCTGAGATCAGGCACCTGAGACGGGTCTCTCTGTGATTGTTCTTCAGAATAATCTTGCATTCTGGGTTTCTTCTGCCAAAGACATTCATTTAGCAGTCACGATCATCTGTCTCGACTAGAGAAATTTTATCTTTCGGCATCAGAGTGGCTTCAAGTGTTAACGAGTGGCTTCATCAAAAGTAAATAAAACGTTCCAAGTCTAGAAGTTTGTGGTGGGCACATAAGTATCAGAGAAAGTGGGCAAGAGAAGTGAAGATGTCAGAGCAAACAAAGAAGATTAAAAGCTAAAATTGAATCCAAATGTGGTTCAACAAAGTATTATTCTAAGAGTGTGCAATCAGGTTATTATCTTTCTGCCCTGACAGTTTTGTTTGTTTTTCACTTAAACCAGGTTTTAAGCTAATTAAAGGAGAGCTGCAAGGGGCGCCAATTGTAGTAGTGTAGTCGAGGGTGTCAAAGGCTGCTTTTGGTCCAATAAACGGCCAAGTAGGAAAGTTTATTTGGTCCTAAATCCAGGCTATTTTTTTTAATTATGGACAATTCAGTTGGTTAAAAACAAGATTCTCTAAAACCTTACCGAAACTGGTTATTTAGAAACTCGTCTGCGATTGCAGTATTTAGCAAATATCGCAAATTGTTTCTCCTTAGATGGACTGTAGATGTTACAGCCCATCTAAAGAGCTGTAGACCCCTAATGCTGACCAGTAGGATGTGGGTCCGACGTGCCACCTGTCAGAATCGAAAAGCAACGCTGCCAAGTGTTTCAGCATTTCATCAACAATGACCAAACTTTCCATTTTTTTCCTTAATAAACCAGGATTAATGGCATCAGACTGATTAGAATGGACGAAAACATTACATTTTTTCTTTTCTTTTTTTTTTTTTTAGCAACTCGGAGATGTTTTCACCACAAGCACATATTTACCAAAAACCGTTAAAAGACACATCTCAGTTCAATGAGGTTTGTCATTAGGCCCAGCAGCTCCAGCATCACATCTGTAAACTTAATTTATTCTTCCTCAAACAGTTTCATCATCCCCCCCTACTGGATCCTGTATGAACACGTCGCTGAAAAAGACAACCATAATTAAAGGGCCATGCTGCGGAGAAGAGCTTCTTAAATGATTCAGCAACAGAGCGGCAGTGAAAAAGCCAGACGTCGAGCTTGCTGACAGTCTAATAAATGCATCGGGCCGGGGAAGGCTGAAATGTTAACATTGTTCGTGGCAGATTTACAGGAGGAGCGCAGGATCTGTATTCAGTTGCAACGGCCTGCATCTCAACACACCAGCCACAGCAAATTGCAGCACAGTGCAATCTAATTAACTGCAGTCTTAGCATGTTTTGATAAACAACTGTAAATCTTTTATCCCCCGACACGCACGCACACACACACACACACACACACACAAACACGAGGAATACAGAAAAGGCATGCGAAATGAAAAAGAAATAAAATAAAAAGATTGATCACACAACCCACGTCTCGTGGAGCACAGAGGAAAGCTGCAATGCGTGGTTTACTTCGACTCTTCCGGACCCATCTGAGACTGATCAGCATCTCTCGTTCCAAAACTTTATTCTCAGTACACAAGACTTGGACTTTTTAATTTCTTTCTGAAGCCTGGACACCAGAGAATTTGGAGGCGTATCGGTTTTCCACCCCACTGCGTTTCATGTCTTCACATAAGGGAACTCTCAGCAGTGATTGCCCGACAGGCTGAAAGGTGATTCTTAAGATGTTGCAGCTGATGCAGCTTTTTGGAAGGAGGGAGGGAAGGAAGAGGCAACTGGCTTTCCCTTTCATCCTGAAAGATATCCGCGCGTATCGCTTAAATCGGCTCGCAGTCTTTCATTTAGTGTGAAGAAAATCTTCACATGTGGGTTCAGAGTCTGCGGGTTTATAAAACGATCAGAGTTGATCACAATGTGCAGCGCCCTTCTGAACTCCTAGATTTTGAGGTTTTTCACTTGGCTGTGCATGAATAGCACATTTCATACCTGCAGCTTTTAGCTTTTTTTTTTTCCCCCCCCTCAGCTTGCTTTATTGTGACAATAGGCATAATGATTTAATATTACATTGTAGGAAAATCAGTCTTCGTGGTGCAAACCCACCTCTGTGTGGTTTGGCTCGTCCAAATGGCTGAAAACAGAAAAAGGTATGGCAGATGGGGAGAGAGAAACTGTTGACTGGAAAACCAACCAAAGCAGTTCTCAGATCTGTCCTTTATGGAGAAGTGGAGAAAAGAAAGCTGTTGTTGAAAGAAATCCGTAAGAAGTCGACGATTAGTGCCACTGGGGGAAAAAAAAATTAATTCTAAGAAATTCTGATTAGATGAAACCAGAATGTGAGAGTTTGGTCTAGATGTTTAATACTAAGTCTAGTCCTGAACCCACCATCCACACATGAAGCATAGTGGTGGCAGCATTATGTTGTGGGAATTTTGTTCATTATGAGGGAGCTATTGAGAGCTGATGGGAAGATGGAGGGAGCTAAATGCAGAACAATCGTGGAAGAGAGGAAATGAGATCGGATCGGTGTCAGTTGTTACTAAACCTCAGATACCTGTATTGGTATCGGAAGTGGAAAAAGTGTATAGTTATAACACGGCAAAATAGGGTGTGAAAACTTTACAAAATTGTAAATACCAGCAATCATTCATAAATATACCTTCTCTTTGATGTTATTGTGCAAAAAAAAAAAAAATCGCAAGGTATAATTAATATTTAGAATTCAAAAGGTGGCGCACTCAACTGTGCAAGCTTGGCATGAAAAACAAAGGAAAGCTCTTCAACGCATTTCGGATCCATCTTTGTTTGCATCTGTAAGCACGAGGTGAGCGCATTTTGTTTGCGGCATCTGAACACATGCATGTGCGCTCCGGGTTGTTGAGTCCGACTTCAGAGCGCATAAATGTTTGTGTGTGTTTGTCAGAGAGCGAGTCGCGTTTCTGGGCGTGCGTGGGGCGAGCGTGTTTGATTTCAAAGCACTGGCAAATGAAACCCAAAACTGGGGGAAAGCTGACAAAACATACCGATCCCAGGTGGTTAATGGGTTGGGAGAAATGACCAGTTGACCAGCATCGTGGACGACCCCGTCCTGATGAGCCCTCTTCGCAGGCCGACCCCTCTCATCTGCTAGATATTACAACTAAAAAAAAAAAAAAATCTTCTGTTTGTCCAATGTAATGTCTCGGATGGGTGGTCTAGAGATAGCGCAGCACGAGGTCCGCATGTCTTGTTACTGAGTGACACTTGGCGCTTTTTGTGCCCCCCTCCCATCATCACCAGATAAAAAGTTACACATGTGGAACCTCTAGTCGAAAAAAATAAATAAAAATGCCATCTTTATTTACCCTTAGACCATGGGAATTCTCCAATCAGCCTGTCGTCTTCAGAAAGCCTCAAAACGACACAAAAAGAAGAGCACGCTCAATTCAAATGTACGCATTTGGGAGCTAAATTGTGAAAGTTCCAGGTGTCAGGGGTGAGAGGTTGAAGGTCCTGGTAGCGTGGGTGGTTCTGACGAAACTCTGTTAGCACTTAATGAGGGTTGAACAGACACGCTGATCACCTCTTGTAATTTGCTGGGGACTAATCGCTGAATTTTCCCTTTGACAAGAGAGATTACACCCAGAATCCGAGCCAGGACAATAGAGATTTGTCATGTAATGTCTTCCCTATAGAGAGGGGATACAAAAAAAAAAAAAAAGGAGTGGATCAGACTTTTAGGAGAGGAGGGGAGTCTAGCCGAGTGAATGTCATTTTTAAGCTCATTCTTTTCCCAAATAATAAGCTCAGATAAACTCTGTTTGCCCCAAATTGTCTAAGCCCAAACACGAAACTAGACGTCTTCCCACCCGGCTAGATGTGTAAACTACTGAGACGTCTGCTTCATGTAACTAATGAGGTGCTTTGTTTTTTTCACTGCCCCCAAGTGGCTAAAAAAAATCAGTAAGGACATTTTCCTCTTTTTTTTCTTTTTTCTTTTTTTTTTGTTTTACTGAAAAATCTTTCAAACAGTCAATGCATGTCGCCCACTTGCGTTCTCCGAGTGTCACTTTGGTTCGGTTCGGAAACCCTTGAGGGAGGGATTTTGTTCTCCGTCCGTCGAACACATGGAAAGATCATGGGTACGAGGCTGCGCTTCCACTTAGCAGCTGGCGGGGACACGGATGACTTTTACAGGCAAAATTATTCAGAAAGAAAACCCCGATACGTTACGGCCCTATATGCGTGTGAATGTAACATTTATGGTGGGCCCCTGGTGGTCCGATAATGTACAGAACATGCTTAGGTTAATTTTAGGATGTGATCAAATACAGTTTGAGGTTATGGGGTTGCCATGGTGAATCGAGTCAGATGTAACATTTCCCCTCCTGCTCAGTCATAGTGCAAATCTTTCAACTTTAAAACTATTTGGTGACGAGCTTTACAGTGGAAAACAACATGCTCCAGACGGACACGTTCTTCTTAAAATGCTGCATGGGGATAATATTCTGTAACGTTATCACTGCATATTTGGTCTAGTGTCTGGTGCAGATATCTTAGAACGCTTGAATTAAGACAAAACCAACTTTTCAACAAGATACAGACATTGTTTTCAGTAAGTCATTCCTTCATATTGACTTACTCAGTACTGGCAGATCATTTCACTTACAAAAATTGGAAAAATGTTTTGTTGTAAGTGAAATATTCTGGCAGTGAAAAATGAAAATGATTGTTCCATTTTTATCTCTTGCTCCCCTTTCAACAATCCAAAAGAGTCTTCTCTGAATAACTGCATGATTTTCAGAATTGTTCTCAAACACCCTTACATTCACAGCAGCCGTACCGTCAGGTGCTTTGAGATTTTAAGTTGGGAAAGTGGAGTCTTCAATTCAATTCAGTTTAGTTTATTTATATGGCACCCATTAACAGCACAAGCTGTTTCAAAGTATATGTCAATATAATCCAGGAGTATAGAGTCAACTACATTCACTGCAAATTGAGTCTGGTTGTCAGACAATGCAGTCAAGTTCAATTTATTTGTCAAATTGGGTAAAAACGTATAAGGAAACCAAGCATATTGGTTTGCAGTGCACTCAGTTGCAGCGCATAGTGACGGCACCTACTGACACTTTTCTACAGAAGCTTGTTGATATTGGGACGTGTTAAAGCAATGGGTTAGTTTTGTTTAGTTTGTACCTTTCTACACCAGGATCCAGGAAGTTATCATTTGTAGCTAGCTTAATGACAGTAGGAAACATGGTTATAATCAGGATTATCATGCCTGTAGATTTCCCTCCCTACTGGTGTGATTGTACAAATCCCAGCTGCTGTCACTGGCTGAACTAGTTTCACTTCAGAGTGATGACAAGCAACAACGACCTGCATTGAACATGGATACTGCCGCACTCTTAAAACATTTCCATTCTAAGCAAAAAAAAGAAGTGTTTATTAAACAAAAATTCTGTTAAAAATGATGCTAATCTTTCTACGGAAGACTTTTTTTCTCAAAATTCCAAGACTAATGTCAGAATTCTTTTTTTCCCCCTCCAATGGTCCTTATCTTCTTCCATACCATGAAATAGTTACATTGTTTCAAGATCCAGCACATAAGCTCCTATGATTGATGAAGCCTTTCACAGCATCATGAAATCATCATTTGAAAACAGATTTTGTATTTACTCAGGTTATCTACTATCTGGTATAAAAAAAATTGTTGGATCATCTAAAAAAAAAAAAAAAAAAAAAGGGAAAAACTCAAGAAATCTGGAAGTATGGCAAATACTTTCTAGAACAGACTACGCGTTTAGAAATTGCTACGGCAAAATAGGCTTTAGGTTTTTATTTTTATAGTTTTCAACCCCTGTGCCACAACATAGACATGACAAAATGACCGCCTTTCTGTTGTGAAAGTTGTAAAGTAGCTCCCAAGCTATTTTAGCTTGGAAGCTAATACTTAGAAGGCCACAAACATCCTATCTTGAGTTTAAAAACCTAATTGAGCGTTTCCCTCATGCGTGAGCCTCTGTTCAGTTTAATTAGGAACCACTTGTATATAAAAAAAAATTGTTGGATTATCTAAAACATTTAAGATTGATTAAAAAAGGAAAAACTAAAGAAATCTGGAAAAATGGTAAATACTTCTTAAAGCATGGTGCGGGTTTAAAAACTTGCTATGGCAAAATACGTTTTTTTTTTTTTTTTTTTTTTTTTTTTTTTGTTTTTCCCCCCGTGGCCCACACGCAAAAAAAAAAAAAAAATGACTCCCTTCTTTTGTTTGG
>NW_015114427.1:0-4819 GCF_001443285.1 Poecilia latipinna | reverse complement strand
GTTTTAAAAATTTTTTTGGAAAAAATTTTTTTTTTTTTTTTTTTTTTTTTTTTTTTATGGTTTTCAACCCGTGTGCCACACTGCAGACATAAAAAAAAATGACTGCCTTCCTGTAGTTGTGAGTGGGTAGTGCAAAGTAGCTCCCAAGCTATTCTAGCCTGGGAGCTAACACTTTGAAGGTCACAAACGTGCTAGCTTGATTTTAAAAACCTAATTGAGCGTTTCCCTCATGTGCGAGGCTCTGTTCGGTTTATTTAGGAACCACTGCTGACACTTTGGCAGATGACAACTGTCTAGTTGCACAAGCGTATTATAATTTGATAAACAACTGATAAATTGATCATATTTGACTTTGCTAAACAGACTTGAGTAGCAGCTCGATTCTTGTTGTTCTAAAAGTTCAGGAGTTAGCATAAGCAGAGTTGTGAGAAAGAACAGCAACAGGATCCAAGCTCAAGGTTATTTAAATGCAGCGTTCTAAATCTAAAATGTACATATAAAATTACTATTTTAACTTAATATTCTGTCCTTCCCCAGTGATGAATCTTGCCCCGTCTTTTACTTTCCTTCCGCTGGTTTGGCACTCATCGTGTCACTCACACTGGAGAACAGTGGGTTTTTTCGCCTTGCCAGAGCATTTCTTTGGGTTTGGCTTGCATTAAGATGGATGCAACACATTTTGAGGCTGCAAAGACACAATTTTCTGCTTTTATTTGCTTCTTTGCTTGTCTCCCTTCAGTCGGGAAGGACCACCGAAGACGTCGACCTTGATTTATTGGATTGTGACAAAGACTTCCGATTTTTTATTTTTTTTTAATTCGCTGTTCATATTTACATGCGTCTACCTGCTGAGCACCACATATTCACATGCAGTAAAAGGTCATGGGAATTTTCAGCTGCACATTGGGCGTCACAGTGGCAGTCTAATGAGAATTACACTGCAAAAAACACATTTCACCAAGTATTTCTGGTCAAATTTCTAGTACAAAAACCTTAGTACACTTGAAATAAGACAAAACTAACTTATGGGTAACTTCTTCAGCAAGATATAGGAGCTTATTCTAAGTAAATAGTTAATTAGTATTGATTGAAAAGGCACCAGCTCCACTGACGTATTATTTAATTTATAACAAGACATTCTTTTCATGTTACAAGTGACATAATCTGGTACTTTTTCAGCAATATTAAGGATTTATTGATCTAGAACAAGCTCCTATTTGCTGAAAAGTTACTTGTGAGTTAGTTTTTTTTTATTTCAAGATATTTGCACAAGAAACAAGACCAAAAAAAAAAAAAACTTGGTGAGGCTTTGCATTTTGCAGTATGACATTTTAATTTCTAGGCTGTGCTATCAGAGAACTTCAGGACATGTTTTGCTCTGTCCCATTGGTCAGCTTATGGATTAAGAAAGCACTGACCAAAAAAAAAATAAAAAAATAAAACAGATGCAAGAGAGAAGAAAGGCTTCATAAAGCAGCGACACAGAGGTGAGGATCCTGGCCGCGGTGCCTTGATTTAACAGTTAAACTTCTAAAAAAGCCCGGCACACAGAAAAGCCTGCCATCAACACATATAATCTCCTAGCAGAGCCCATTGAAAGCTGGGTCCCGGGGGTTAATTCTCCCATCACTACATGTTTGAATCAACTCCTGACTCACATTGAGATGAAAGCCACAGACTCCCAGGACCAAGCCCGGACTCCGAGGGCCCGCTGATCCCGGACGACTGGGGCGGATTATTGCATGTTCGTCTTGTCGGACCTCCATTGGGACAGGGAAACTGAAAAGAAAAACAATAATTAGAGATAATTGCTTGTGTCCAAACATGAGCGTTAAAGCCCCCTTTCCCCCTCACCCCCACTCCCTCCACCACACTGCCTCTCTCTCTCTCCTCTCCTTTCGTAGTTTGTGAGGTGGAATGAAAGGGACACCCCCCTGTTTTGACAGCTGGGCAGGCGAACATAATTTGTGACAGCTGAACTGAAACGTCTTTAACCGCAGGGAGAGACACACAGTGAGAGGAGCATTTTTTTTTGTTTTTTTTGACTGCGAGAGAGAAATGGTTGCAGAGAGAGAGAGAGAGAGGAGATCAGACGGAGAGAGGACCCGCCTAAAAGAAAAGGAGGAAGATGTCAGAAAAGAAAAGAAGACAGAGGAGAAATTGGGAGGGAGGGCGGGATGGGTGCCGTGTATGGGATTTCAGCAGAGACGGACAAGGGAGGTTAAAAGGAGGTAAATTAGTCACACTCCATAAACTCTGAAGAGAGGTAGAATTTAAAAGAGCCCACAAAAAAATAAAAAAAATTGGACGAGAACAGAAACAGATTACCGTCAGATGCATGACGGTGGAAAAGATGAGAATATTTAAACAAGACGACTCGGCTGAACATGGTGTCATGCCAGCTTTGACACATTGGGTTAATTTGCTGCTCTCTGGAGGTGACCCTTGAACTTCAGGGACTCTGGAGGTCGAACAAGAACCTCAGACTGAAACAGCCGAAATCATGTCAGCCTGAGGAGGAGGGTCACGGGTCAGCTCGGAGATTCCCAAGTATATGGGCCGAAACTGGGACCATATGTGCATGGAAACACGTCTGAAACAAAAATAAGTCACGACTCTCCGTCCCTCGGTGAAAACTAGCTGGAGGTTTTCTTTTTTCTTTTCCCCCTTCTCCTCTCCTGGCCTTAAACACGTAGACCCACCGCAGACTTTCGGCCCTGATTCAATAAAGTCATAAATACCAGTGTAACAGCAAATTGACATAACGTTGGTCGCCCGCCCTCTAAATTGTCAGTGACAGAAGTTTTCCCAGAGGTAAAATATTAATACAAACAGCGGATTCCTTTTCCAAAATATCCAGCTCCCAAATTCTCCCATGTTTACTTTTCTCCCTTGCTTCTAATTTCTGTTAGTGTGAAATGGTATACTTGGAGTTACAATTGCAGACAGGGAAGAAACCGAAACTTTGGGACTGTGATTGTGATCTTTAGCTATATTGCTCTGCCAAAAAAAAAAAAAAACGGCGGGAGTTCTAGGTCCTTTAGTTTGTGCTTCATTTGATCAAGAAAGCTCCTTTTAGAGGGGATTTCTTCACTGATCATTCAAATTCTGAAAGGCTATGTAAAGTTTGCAACCACTTGCTTTGTGATGCGGCGGTGCCGTTCACGGTCGTGTCAAACCGAAATGGGAATCAGTTCCTGCGGAAACCTCCTTAACATGAAATTACAAGTTACGCGTCATCTGATCAGGCAACAGGAAAATGCCACATTGTGAGCCAAGGCTTCGTGTCATAAATATGTTGTATGTTGATGTCTTCCTTTCCTGGTCTAATGCTTAAACTGGAAATGCTTTAAATAAACTGTTTATTAATAAATTACTTGGAAATCAGAATCCCCTCAAACATGCTATAAGGCAACACTGATGGCTCTAATTTCTAAGATTTAATATTTCTGCATTCTTTCGCAAGTTGTAGAATAACATGCTAATGGGCTTAGCTTTAAAATCTGAATTAATCTACACAATTATCTCAATAATTCTGATGGATGGACACTAGTGGAATGCCACAGGGTTCTGTGCTCAGGTTACTGATGGATGGATGGATGGATGGATGGATGGATGGATGGATGGATGGATGGATGGATGGATGGATGGATGGATGGATGGATGGATGGATAAATATTAGCTTTGAGTCCTTACATTGTGTTTGTTTAAGGTTTTTGTCATATAAACATTAACACACAAATTTCTAAGTTTAATTTTTTTTAAAATGGTGTTTGGAAGAGCTGCACTGCCACCTGTTGGGGGAAACTCAAAATGCATTTGTCCAATAAACTTCGAATGTCCAATAGCAGGCTTCCTACCATCTCCATTTATCATTTGAAGTGTTGATCATTGACCAGCATCAAAGATCATAGTTGGACATAATTAGAAATATTATTAAGCTATGTTGCAAGATTTAAATGTTGGCCCCTGTTGGTACTAAGGGGCCAAAGATGTGTCAAAAACTATTTCCCACATCATTCCACCACCACAACCAGCCTAAGCTACTGATACAGGTCAAGATGTGTCCATACTTTTATGTCACTTACACCAAATTCTGACTCCGGCATCTCAGTATTTCAGCTGAATTGAATCTCATCAGACCAGGCAGCGTTTTCTAGTCTGTTTTTGTCTAGTTTCGGTTACTCAGTGCAAGCTGTAGCCTCTGTTCCCTGCTCTCAGCTGATAGAAGTAGCTTATTCAAGCTACCGTAAACGCCATCATCTCAAAACCAGTCGGTTCATTCCTCCTGCTGACCTCTGACATCTGTCCGATAATAATCCACACAACTGTCACTTCTCCTTTTCGAGAACATTCTCAGAGCACCAGCCGCTACGTCTAAAAATCGGCAGTTTCTAAAAATACCCAGACCCATCTGTCTGGCACCATCAACCGTGCAACATAAATCCCCTTGTTTTCCCATTCTCATGCTCGGTTTGAACTTCAGCAAGTTATCTTCCCCTCATCTAAATGCTTAAGTGCTTTGCGTTGCTGCCACGTGAGCCGTCATTCTTGTTAACAACGATTTGGAAAAAATTGACCTAATAAAGTGGCTGGTGAGTGTGCTTTAGAGCCCACTGCCTGGCGTGTTTCAGATGCATCTCTGCTTTAGCGCACCCTCTCGGTAGCCCTCGTCTTCCACAGCAACTCGTTATCGACACGGCCGTGTAGGAGGCAAAATGTGCAGATTAGTTTTCAGTCAATGAAACTGTAGTGGTATAGAAATAGACATAATTTCACACAAATAGTTTCCAGGTGAGAAGTTCCGGTTCTTGAAGTG
>NW_015114426.1:371995-377318 GCF_001443285.1 Poecilia latipinna | reverse complement strand
CTTCTTTGCCCAGAAAGGATGGGGCATTTCTTAGAGATGAAAATAAGCCTCAATGAGTTGAAATGTGTATTTGTTTCATAGCAGGGCATTTTTGAATGTCCATCACTTATGTGTTTGCCATGAACTCCTCCTAATGTCTGAATTCTACTTTGAAAAGTCAGATTTCAGTAGGAGGGGAATTATGATGTCACACCACTAGCTAGCTACAGCTACTGTGTCAGATCATGCTTCGAAATGGGATGAAGACCAGCTAACTTGAGACCAAGTCAAGACCAAGACTAGGGCGTACCAAGACTGTGATAAGACCAAGAGTCAAGCTGACAAGCTGAGACGCTGAGTCAAGATGAAGACCAGCACCCTCCACAGGGACATCACACAATAAAATGTGAAACATTCCATTTTCTCGTTTCCCTCAATATACTACAGGTGATGTTAGCTTGTGTACCAAGCTAGCTAGGTGACAAACAGTTGACAAGAAACAGAAACTAGTGTCCTAAAACATCCAGATACGTAGGTAACTAACATAACATACCTAATATTAATTAAGTCTCTTTGTGTGACAGGAGTGGTGGGAAAGAAAGAATTTTGGTACAGATGAAGATCACTAACATTAGCTAGATAGCTTTGCTAGTATCACTAACACATAACTTACCTCCCTTGTACTTCCTTTCTAAGTGACACTAAAAGTTTGTTGTTGTCCCCACTGCCTCTGAAATCGAAGCACACCAAATTTACTTGTCATTTTAAATTTGTACAACATTTTGGATGTTATTTTAAAAGATATTATTTGATTTATGTAGCTGAATTGTATTACTGAAGACTTACATCTCCTCCTGCTCCAGACAACCACAGCTCCCTTTCTTTAAGTGTAAGTGAGTGGGAGTGGGAGTGGGTGGCAGTGCAAACAAAAATACAAAATTAGTAATGAGTCACTTTATTGCTTAGATTTGAATCAGTGCGATTTACGTCCAGTGAAAGAAAGAATGTTATAAATCGAACAATATTCTGGCAATTTAGTGATATTTCTGCAGATGTGGCTGTGACTGCTAGTCTTGAAATAAAATCCCAAGTCCAGGGACAAGACCAAGGACACATGTCCTCAGCTTATCAAATGTCCTTTGAAAGTCTCGTCTTGATAGTTCAAGACAAGACTATCAAAAAGTAGTCTGGAGACTAAGATTGCTGTTGAGTACTTCAACAAGGTGCATGTGCTCTTAGGTTAAGATAGCACCTTTGAACAAATTTAAAGGCCAGATTTGTAAAGGAAACATAGAAAATCTCTATCCATACAAGCACACCTTACTGTGTGTGCAGGCACCCATCACTAGGGTATTTCAACATGATAAGGCATATGAGGAAATTACATTCCATGATTGGTACTGATGTTTAAGCTTTAGCCACCTTATATCCTAGAGATATTCAGAAACTCCACTATATTTTATATGATACAATTAATGTACACTGAACTGATCCAGCATAATCCAAATTCCTTTGAGGTCTCATTTGCATCAATGCGTATCTGAAATTAAAACACCAACATCAAACGTTGGGTGATCAGGACTGCAAGCCTGAACTTGAGATAAGTTGGTCATTTTTCAGATTTTCAGGAAATGTCACAAAGAATTTTGGTCATCTCCAAAAGTGTGCCGGAGCTGGATGGGGATAAAAGACAATGGATTATATGGAAGCAGGTCGGACACATGTAAGAGGATTGGTCATGTGTCCAGTACTATGTGGGGAAACAAACAGATGAACAATCAGCCAGCTGTAAGCCCAAACTCAACAACAGTTATTATAATCTGTCTTCATCTCATTCTCCACAGTCAACAACCTATCCTTATCGCCCATTGTGTTTCTGGTAACCTCAACCATAAACCAAAGGAGCTTTCCTTCGTCAAGTCTTATCTGTTTAATCTGAGAAATACTTCCTCAAGTAAAATTTCTCTGATGAAATGCCTTTACTTTCTGTTTTGTTGCAACCCCCTCCTTTCATACTTCAACCAACCTCTGCATCCTCTCAACCCCCTCTTGCTGGCCAGCAAAGAGGTTTACTCTAATCATTTCTATAATCACCCCCAACCATAAATACCCCCGTTTCTGTCCAGCATGATACAGAAAATTGTAGGTCATAATCCTACAGTCTTTGTAAGCTGAACCAGAAGAAACAGGGACCTTTAGATTAAATCTCTGGCAAAAAAAAAGAAAAACACTGAATGTTTAGAATTGTGAAAAAGCATCGTTTGCATACATTAATGACAAAAAATATAATTGAAAGTTCAGGATTTTTGTTGTTTTATTCATCAAGGGGAATGTATAAATGTAGCGAGAACCACATGAAGGTGAATACTTGTCAAAAGAAGAAGACGTTAGAAACGTAATGCAGTAAAGAAGTTTTTTGATGTATGGTCTTGAAACTGTCCATAGAACTCATTTTACAATTGAAAATAATAACTCATCAATCATGCATCAGTGATTTTATAGACTACTTTCCACCAAGCTAAAATTAATTTTCATAAGAAAAATAACTTTAACAATTTATACAAATATACCTGCAAACAATAAATGGAGAAATGAAACCAACTGGAAAAACCAACCAAATTTTTGTTGGTTGTTCAAACTTAATCTTTCTGACAAAGATTTGAATTTATAATGATTAATGTTGGATACAAAAGACTCAAAGTCCATGACCCAAAGTCAAAGTCTCTGCATAACTTTTATCTCTATTCCTATGTCTACGTCTACGTTCTGCAAGGAGGAAGACCGAAATTTATCTTTTGAGAAGATCCAACTGACGGCCTCTTTTCAGGTCTTGCTGTATGTCTGCATTGATCCCCAAATCTCGGAATCTAACCTTAGCTCAGAACCCTGATCTTCATCACATAAACAAAATAAAACCAGAACTCATAAAATTCTAACTGGATTGTTTGTCTTTTGCACATGCATGAACCCCACAGTGTGGTGTGTCTGGGTGGCTTGTAATGAATATCCAATCCTTGTACTAACATCCAATCCAGCGCAAGGATTGGATATCCTTGAACTGGTCATGTTAAGAGGTCAATAGTAAAGTGGACTAAACCTTAGCTGTTGAATATTTTTTTGTTAAAACAAATAGGTCTTCTAATACTTTTTTTTTTGTCTGAGAAAATCCTAATTTCATTAAGTAAAGTGAAATCTACATTCCAAGAAGTGACAGCTTGTAGATAAAAGCTGCTTTATCTGTAGAAACCAGAAGCCTGTCTCCAGTCAGAACAGCGTTTTCAGTTCAAAGCAGGTATGTAGATGAGTTACTGAAGATCTGTGGAGTCTAAAAGCAGCAGAGGCCTTTCATCTGGACTTGTTTCCTCGTTTGTCTGTTTTTTTTTTTTTTGTTGTTTTTTTTTTTTGCTTCTTATGTGTGTATGAACACTCATACACACATGCTGTTCTGCTAGGGTTTCATCATTTGCGTTGTGCCTGAGCAGACAGACGTCTTGCATGTACACTATTGTTCAAGCAATAGCTTAAACAACAAAACAGGCTTGGTTTATTTTCACATTCTTCCTTTTGTTGGGTTAAAGCTTCAGACAATAATAGATTGAGTTCTTATATTAGATGAGAGAAAAAGAATCGAATTCTTAGAAAATTCACTGAGCATCTCCAATTTCCTTCTCCTTCTTCAGCCATTCCCTGTTTCATTCCCATACTAATGTACGTCCTTTTACTCCTCAATATTGTACTCCACCTCTCCGATTTCAATTATCAATTATCTTTTCATAAAGGCTTCCACCGCTCACCCAATCCATAATTTGTTCATACACAAGTCAAAAGAAATCTGCCAAGATATCCGGGAGAGAATAGTAGTACAAGATCCCAATAAAATAGACCGAAGCTATAAATGTCAAAAAGTCTAGGGAGCATGAATGTTTTTGCAAGCCGCTGATGTTCACATTCCTTACATTGCATACAGCTTTTACTTTCTCACTTGTTCAGAATCCTCAGGTCAGAGGATGTAAACACATCCGAGCTTCTATTCTCCACCTAAACGAGTTCATCAGCTGCTGCTACAGCTGCTCCTCCTCTCAAAGCTGCCATCTCCATAGTTCATCCGTAGGCTTTCTACACGTCCATAAACGAACGGACAGGCCGCACATGGGAACACATCCATGTCTCAAAACTGCTTATGCCAGCCTCAGTCATATTTCATGACTGAGTCAAGCAAAACCGAGTCATAATGGCTGAATTACGGCGACCGTACGACTGCCTCACGGGGTGCCACGTTTCATTGGCACCGTGGGGACTGACTTGCGTTGACGTACCAGCATAGCGAGAGGCGTATGGATGTGTCGCAAGTTCTCTGATTGACAGGAGGATATTAAAAGCCTTGTGGGGTCTCACCTCGTCAAATTGAAAAGCTTCCCAGGTTTGGCACTCAACTAGGCTATTATCACCACGTGCAAGAAGCCTCCCACCCCACACCGGACACACTCACACACTCACCCCCATTAGGACCGAGAATGGGCTTTTATTGGTGTGGCACCTTTTAGTAAATCAATTTGGAAGAAAAAAAAAAAGAAGAAGAAGGAAAAATGGAGTCCAGGACTTTTTACTAGTTTGAAATATTTCTCCAAAAAACAGTAGAAATGCCTTTCACGTTCTGCTTATAGCATATAAGTCACTTTCCTATTGCTTTTGTAAAAATTTCCCATTGGATTTCGCAAATAAATAAAAGCAGAAGCGTTTATTCAGGTCTGAACCAAACACACTTTAATAATGCACTATTTTTGCCCCTCGTGCATGCTAAATTTCAATCCAGTCTTGCAAAAATCCTCGGCTCATTCCAGCGACCTAGTTTACAGCTCCCGCCTCAGAGACACGGAGAGTTGGTGCCTTTTGAAGATGCACTGAGCAGCTCAGCATGACAAGCCCATTACAGAGCCGCGGGAGGAGAAACTGCTCAATTACCAAACGGTGAGGGGAAAGCAGTGCGCTCTATTCACTTAAACGTGGTTTTTATGCTTTAATAATAAAAATATATTTATGTTTTGATACATGTCTATGTACTCTCTTTCTCTCAGTTTCTGTTGGAATCTCATGCGTGCCAAAATTAATATGATTTAGCACACAGGAGCGACCATTTTACAGACAAATCCACACTGGATGGAAGCTGCAGAGATTTAGTTTAACCCATTTCCCTCATCTCAAATTTCTAATCGGTTCTTCTTTTCAGGGTAAGAAAAGAATTCTGTGGACCAAATATTACATTCATTTTGAAAATCAAGTGGCGGCCCCAGAAAATTTTTATAGGCCAGGGGGGGCACAGCTTAAAAAAAAAAAATTATATATA